>NW_011628073.1:40059-47863 GCF_000512975.1 Sesamum indicum | reverse complement strand
GGTTACTAAAGTACTAATTGTTTATTTTCCTATCTCCATTACAAAGTATTCCACGTGAAAGAATCTTGAGGTTGGTCTTAAAAAGGATTGGACGCTACATCCATGCATAAACAGATGCCGAGAAACATAATGGATTCATCTCACCAGGTTCCTATAATCAAGTGAAAGAGTGCATACTAGTGTATAATGTTAGCAATAATGTTATCTATCAAAGTAGCAAAGCTAATTCAAAACAAAATTCACAAGCGCTTCAACTTCCCACAATTAACAAAACACCCATCATTGTTTAGCCTAGTTTCTAAAATTCAGCCAATGGCTAGCAAACGCTTAGTCTATATAACAGATGGTAATGCATCTCATAATATTATACGACATCAACATGCTTCCCAAATATCAAAGGTGAAAATTAGACTCCAAACAAATTAACCTGACACCAACCATCTGTTCAGAGATCCAACATGCAACACTGAGCTTTGCATCCATCCTTGCAGTGCAATGCTATGTCCACTTGCCTCTTAACCTATTATGGAAATCAACAATTAACATGACTTAGTTGAAGAAGGCAAATTAGTCTCAGTTCTGTCAGAGATCAATCTCCATTCTTGCTTTGCTTTGAGAAACAAACTGCTTAAAATGCTTCTGGTCAGTCAATTGAACATCTTGGAGAACACAGTTGACCTACAGTTGATAATTTGAACAATTGAATCAATCAAATCAGCTGCTTCTGATAAATTTGAAAAGGAAAGCAACAGTTGAGGACAAAATCATGTTGTCCCATTGAGCTTGACAGTTGGTTTCATTAGAAAATGACAAAACCTACCATTTAATTCAATTAAAGACCAAAACTAGAACACAAGGCAACATAACAAAACGAGACACATAGGGGACCAAGCCCTGACCAACATAAGATGTTAAGTCATTAGTTTGTTCCCTTTCTTAAACCTTCTAATATATAGAGAAGTGCACCATGCTTAAAAAGAACATGATCAAAAGGAATGAATATAAATATGCACACATGTACTTGTAAAAAAACTACCAACACACTTTTCAGTTAAGCCATGACCCACACCTTGGGTCATGGCTTAGTCACAATAGACTATACAAACTATTTATGTAAAAGAATTGGTTTGCAAGCACCACCACTTTTCAACCTACCTATGCAGTATTCTACGAAATAGTTCAAAGAAATCCTACACAAATTTCATTCAAACATCACGATAACAAAGTTATAACCCTCCATCAACTTGAAAAGATACAATGGTGAGGTTCGAAATTCGCATGTAATTAAATTAGAAAAAAAAATACCAGAATTACCAGGGTAAATAAATCTTCAACACATCCTGACAGAGCTTTGCCTCACCCTCGAACAATTATATGGCTGCAGGGCTCCTCCTTCCCTCGAACTGATGGTGTGAAAGGATATAGTGATATCCCACCAGCTTTTCTTCCTTAATTGGTTCAGTTGTACAAAATCCAAATCTTTAGTACCCATCTCCAGCAATGACTGGCTGTTGACACCGCATACCATATCAATTTAATGTTTGATTTGATGATGAAAGTTACCATAAAACTAGTAAAGCCAACAGAAAACAAAACCAATTATCTTCGGTATATCACATGAGTTCCATTTCTTGAAAACTAAATTTTCATTGCAAGACTGGTAACAACCTGAAGTTTCAACAATTATACTCCAAGGGTAGGCGTAAGGTTACAAATAGTCCAATACTAAACTGAGGCTGGAGGAGCTCACTTCAACCCCTGCAACAACAAGAACAATAGCCCAGACCACTCTCCAGCAGGATTTTTCTCACAGGAGAAGCAGGGGTTCCCAACATTAAATGGTCAAGAAAACCCAGGGATTGCTCAATTTCCAAGTATAGAGGTGCTTCAGAGAGAAATCCTAACTGGTTTGGAGAACAGTTTCTCAGAGCCAACTCTTGATTCCTCAGCAACTGAATTTGCTTGCATGGGAAAGCATGGTTAATGTAAGGCAACACAAGTTTCAAATTAAGAGCTAATTGCATAATCCAGAGGAACATCTTCCTCTTCACTAGTTCCATGACCCTACAAATTTCGCGAATTGTCAATCATGGATTCTTTTATTAATCGATAAAATATTAAATTTGCTAGCACAACTTCATCATTAAGATGTACCTACTATACTTCTTCCAAAACTGCACATTCACGTACAAAACTATCAATAAGTTTTAAAATTCAAACTGAATCAATAAGTTACCCTTAAACTCAGTAATCCATCGAAACGTACCACATATATTCGCTTGATTTCTCAATAACGGTGCTCAAACAGTTTGTCCCGGCTTGGGATCCTTCGCTTCATTCTCTTGCAGCGCCTGCTTCGAAGAAGCCACTGTAGGAGTCAGAAGCAGTATATACTATAAATACTCACTACGTCTCATTTTTCTTGATATAGAATAAATAACATAATTTTTATATACTAAACAAAATAGAAAAATACAATATAATTTGAAATAGAAAATTCAAATTCTACAGACCTGCATCATATACCACGGGCTCAGAGGAAACTTCCCAAGTTATTGTGGGACATAGCAAGATATATCAACAGTTGAGTTTCTTCCTGACGATGAAATCTCTGATGGAAAGGGGCATATGGTGCAAGATTGCCATTGCTCCGAACAGATGGCCTAAGGAGAGCCAAGCAGGTGGATTCTGCTTCAACGCTGCGTCGACCGTCTTCTTCGCAAACTCTTCTGCAAGCGTTGATTTAATGTTCTGGGAAAGCATCGCTCTTGCTCGAATTGCTTCTTCAAATTTCTTGTACAACTTTGATTCCGGCAGCCTATTGTATGTTGCTAAGGTGAGACTTCACAACACCAGGTACAACATTGATCACATCGATCCCAAAGGGTCATAGTTCCAGTCTGCACAAATATTTACTGATTCTCAGTTGTCTTAATGTCCACTTGGACAATATGTTTTACTAACTTTTACGATCATATTTTCGACATAACTCATGTAATTCTTATTATATGTCCATCAAATAGGATTTAAATGTGCAGCATAAATGATTTTTTATCTTCCTGAACTCACAATTAAGTGACAAAGAATGAGAGTGTTTGTGCTAGATCTACAGAGAAAGCAAAACACAATAATAGTTTAGTATTTGGGCTCTTATAATTAGGAAGTATGGGAAAAATAGGTAGTGTACAGGCGAAAATATGAAAACAGTTGCAAATTGCGATAGTGAAAACCACAACAAGACAGAAGGGGTTAAAATGCTTCTCTTTCGAAATATTGAAACAAAAAGATCGGGTAAATAGCAATTTACTCCCCTATGATATTGAAAATGAACAATATTACCCCTCCTATGAAAAAAATATAGTAATTTATCCCCCTATACTTTTTAAAATGAAGTAATTTACCTCCTTATACAGGGAGGTAAATTGGTTCATTTTAAAAATCCTAGGGGAGTAAATAGTTATATTTTTAAAAATACGAGGTAATTCGCTATTTATTTTTCATAAGGGGTAATTTGCTCATTTGCGATATCACAAGGGGGTTGATTGCATTTTTCCCCAAAAAGATCAATCTGACTAGCATGTACACCAACTATCTTGGGAAGTGGATGGGCGGTGGCTGGTTTGGAGGTGGGTGAGTAGGGGGTTGGTTTTTTTATTTTTAATTTTAAATAAAAATGTAGATATTATTAAAAAATATTATATATTATATATAAAATAGTATATTTATTCTTTTTATAATTATTTTATATTTTATATATTAGATATTTAATATATTATATAAAAATAACTTTTTGGAGAAAAAACTATGCACACTCACAATAGGAGCGAGTCTACTACACACGCCTTTCTAAAAGGATAAATTGCTTTAAGTTTAAAAACACAGAGAGATAATTTGATAATCTTTTTTTTCACAGGGAAGATATTTTGCACATTACCATATCACAGGGGATCAAGGGTATCTTTATACTTGTGCAGTTCTGCATCAAATGTTATAAGGTTTTACGAACTTTAAATGGGGTAATTGTGATTTTCAATGGAATTGAGATGTATACTAATTGAGCTAAACCTCATGAGATGTAAATATGATTTACCCTATAAGGCTACTCAAGTGATCAAGCTATAGTCTTGTCGTTGCTTACACAGGAGGAAGGTGTTTCGTATATTGAACAGAAATGGAAGCTCGGACAAAACATTATGGACGAATTTGGAGATAGGAAACATTCAAACAGACCTGAGAGTATCAGTAACTGCATGTAAAGCAGCTTTGGATGCAGTATAAGCACCTGCCCATGGCAAAGGAGCCAAAGCCGTGACGCTTCCAACATTAACGATTTTGCGCTTCTTCCTGGATGCCATGTGAGGTACTACAGCTTGAATCAGCCTTAATGCACCTTAAAATTAAGAGGAATACAGACATTATCATCAGGCAAAACAGACAACTACACATGCTAGAATCCATCGAAATGCAAGCACCACAAGACAAAGGGCTGCAAGCGAAGGAACTTATTATAATGAAATAGTGAAAAAGCTTAAATATATCCTACATCCTTAACAACAATATTGATCAAGCAAACTTACCAACCAATTTTTAATTAGATTATTCTCTTTTTTATGTAGTTAAGTTGGCAAAAGTACATTGTTGGGCATGTAATTTTGGAGGGTCGACCTTTAAATATCCAGATGACAAATAGTATACTAGATTATATTTTCAATTTTTTGTGTAATTTTAGTCCATGGCCCATTGAGAAGTTGGGGATTTTGCCATTTTGGAGGGAAAATTCGCTTTGTTTTTTCCACGTGAGTATTCAATTTCATGTTCAATAAATTAAGAGACAATACTAATTTTAATGATACGAGGAATTTAATGAACAACAATTTCAATAATTACATATAAAAAACAAGCAAATTTCGCTCAATCTACCAAAATCTATCATCACAATCCAAGAATTTGGACCCGTGCTAAAATCACATGCATCAATTGGCACCATCTGTGGGAAATTGAGTTGAACACATGAATTATCATGGAAACCCCCAGCAACCCCGCTAACTACCAAAAGTGCATGGAGACAACCAACAATAATCATCCTTTGTAGGTCATTGCAGGAGCCTCCCTGGACTTGATTGGAGGTGGATGCGCCCCAGGCTTTCCTGCATCAATACCACCTCCCAGAGTGGTGGACCCTTTGGTCGATCCTTCAAGACGAAGCACTTCCTCATACAACACCTTAGGAGAGCTTTTCCCAGCTTTGCTGGATGCAATTTAACAGGTGGTCGCAACAGTAATTCAGGAGATGGCAGTGCTGGTTCCTGCCCGCTCAGCCCCTGCTGTGGAAGCAAGCATCCCCGAAAAAGGAGTAGGAGGAAACCTATAGGAAGGAGACATTCTTGCACCAAGGACTCATCGATTGAGAGACAAAGGCACCCTCCAGCGGCTCCTCAGGACCTCCCAGACAATGGCTGGCACAGCTGGAATGTCTCTAGAAGGGTCTCCAAGATTTATAGCATCAGATAATAGGGACCCTCAAAGACGAGCAAAAGGATGTCCTCTTCATGGAAGCGGTGATGGTAGACGAACTCCCAACGAGTTACTGTACCCCCGCTATTACTAAGTATGATGGGACGACTAACCCTCAAGAAAATCTCTCACATTTTGAGAATGTGGCTCTTTCGCATAGGTACACGAACGGAATCAAGTGTCGCATTTTTGTCACCACCTTCGTCAATGCTGCACAACAATGGTTCAACCAATTACCTGCTGGAGCCATAGGAAGTTTTCAAGAATTTCGGTATCTCTTCCTGCACCAATTCGCTAGCAGTCGAAAACTTCGAAAGACGGAGCTCAGTCTTTTTGCCATATGCTAAAAGGACAATGAATCATTGAAGGAGTATCTTCAAAGACTCAACACTGTGGCCTTGGAGGTACCCTCAGCCACTACCCTCCGCCACTCAAGAGGTGAGTGCTAGTTCTTTCTCACAAGGACTCCTGGATGGATACTTATTCAAGTCCCAAGCTAAAAATCATGTGTTCAAGTTCAACGCACTCCTAGCCAGTGCAGGCAAGCATATCAACATGGAGGATGCCCAAGGTGCTAAGAAGGAGAGTCTTGGAAGAAGAAGAAAGAAGTGCGGAAGGTGGCCCCTTTCAAGAAGCCTCGGACTGATTTTCGGGACAAGAAGGCACGCTTCCAAAGGGTTAATGTAGTCTACACCCCCTTGATGGTACCAATCATCCAAGCCCTTATAGCAGTCGAAGGAAAAGGCTTGCTAGCTCGCCCTCTGTCATGGAGAGAGCAGCCTCAACATCCTAACTTCGAAAAAGTTTGCCGTTTTATAATGATTATGGCCACACCACGGAAGAGTGTTGACATTTGAAGAATGAGATTGAGAGGCTCATCCAAAACAGATACCTACAGGAGTACGTCTACTGGGAAAAAGCCCGAGGGATAGGACCATACCGTAAACAAGAAACAGACAAAGGAAAAGAAGTAAAGGTTTCCAGTCCTGACTCTTACCAGATGAAGAACACGAAATACCTTTGGAGGAAATGCTGAAACTAATGATCCTCCTTGTAAAGTGGAGGTGACTCCCATCATGCTAGAAAAGCCCAGGTTAGAGAAGCACACAACATAACTATAAAGGAGATATGGGATGTTGGGGAGACGGAGGATGCTCCCCTCATCCAGTTCCAAGGGCAGGAAGATCAGGTCCTAAGAGCTCTCATAATGGTGCTCTAGTCATCACGGTGCTGCTAGCCAACTACGAAGTACGATGTATCTTCATAGATTCGGGAAGTTCTGCAAACATATTGTTCAAGAAACCCACGGAAACTACTGTCAGGCCGTATTGAACTCTATTTAAAATTTTAAGTATGTCAATTATATAATATAATCAAGATATTTAAATTAGAGTGTGAATTCTATTTTAACCCTACACTATTACTACTAGCAATTTATGGCACACTCTATGTGTTTGTATATTCTATAATACTATTTAAAATAAAATATTTATAAAATAGTTATTATTTAAATTATATAGAGAATAACAAGTTAATATTTAATTTTGTAAGAAAATTGTGATAAGCATGTATATTATATATATAAGTTAAATTAAATAGTAAAAGAATAGATCAAAAAAATAAAAACATCAGAAAGTATTCTCCTTTAATATATAATATAGATATGACACTTGCACACGGAGCTAAGTCAATCAATTTTCATTTTTTATAGAAAAAAGATGAACAATTTATAGAACAATAGATATGTTTTAAGGATATTTTGAGGATATACATTTTCTCTCATCTTATATCTACATATTAATACTATTTATCGAATATTTATCATCCTGGCTACCATGATTCGTCGACTAATATATTTTCAAATGTAATTACTTTTTAGGCAAAATAATTATCTTTGTTAGTAGACTTTTATTTGGAGAGTGCTTGAGGTGATTGTTAGATGCTTATCATACCCGATTTGCTTGCCGTGAATAGGTCATCGTATTACGGCTGTGATTTTTGACTAAGATGCTTGTGATTTGTAAATAATTATCTACCTTATTAAAAATCGAACCAAAACTTCAACTAAATTTAAATACATGTAACAAAACGAAATAGGCAGGATGATATTTATCTTTATCTTTGTTGACATTGATATTGCTGATAGAATTTTCTGAGTTGTTTGAGTTAATATTTACGATTGTTATCGCTTATTTTGTTTGATGTTGAATCTTATTACCCTCAATCTTTTTGGATACTGCAAGGAAGAGATAGAAGTTCTTTCTGTCGTATTTATTGAATTAATAATAGC
>NW_011628073.1:39666-39928 GCF_000512975.1 Sesamum indicum | reverse complement strand
CGGGGGCGCGCGCGCACGGCGCCAGGGGCTGCGCGCGCGCCCGTCGGCAGTGGCTGCCTGCGCGAGCACGACGGCAGTGTCCGCGCAGGCCTTTTTTTTTTAATAATTAAAATAATTAAATAAAAATTTTAATAACTCAAAAATAAATTATTTCAGCAAAAATGAATTAATCGTGTGATTTTGAGGCGACGTGAAAATTTTTCATGCAGCAGTCGCCCAAGGCCCGCGCGCGCACGTCGGCAGTGCCCGCGCAGGCGCCCGC
>NW_011628073.1:37801-38563 GCF_000512975.1 Sesamum indicum | reverse complement strand
TTTTTGTCTAACCATTTAACCTTTTACTGTCTCTGAAATATTAGATTGGAATCTTATCTGAACTAATAAGCCAAAGGTAGTTTGGTAAACCTGGGATCATAATCTAGTATGACTGAAGCATTAGCCCTTCAATAGCTATCTCTTGCGGGCTTAGTGTACCAAACAACATTCCAATGCTGGTTACAGCAAAGACATAGGGGATGTCAAACATCTAAGCTCCTCATCAATCTACTACTACTGAATCTTGGATAGCTTGTGACGTCCGTAGAATTTTGTATGTAATTGGGAGACTAATTGGTAATTATCAGAAATTTAGATGTAATTAGTAAATAAAATTATAGATTGAATTTGGGATATAATAAAACTTGAACGAATTAAATTGGAGTTCGTAATAATATTTGAAAGCAAATTATATTAATTAGAAAATTAGAAAGGACGTAATGGGTATTTTGAGAAAAGTTTAATTAAATATATAAAATAATAATAATAATTTTATGTATATAATAATATAATATACATATATATATAAAGTGAAGAGAGAGAGAGAGAGTTGTAAGAGTGAGGCGGTGGGCTTTTTGTTCTTTCTCATTATAAAATAAAACACATACACATTTTATACAAGCAAACACATATTCTAAACACACATACACCGACGCACACACATTGTGGAAACAGAGGTACGGATTTTAGAGTTTAATCTTTAATAATTTAAATAATTATATTATTTAATTAGTTCATTTATTAAATGTTGATTATATTGAG
>NW_011628073.1:18065-37410 GCF_000512975.1 Sesamum indicum | reverse complement strand
ATATATATATATATATCTATATGTGTAGTATTGTATATATTATATATATTAGTTTCTTGGATGCGAACGTGGATTTGGCTTTATATTATTATGTGTGGCTTTCGTATATTGATTGTTTATATAATTAGTTGTTGGATTATTTGCTAGATTATCATAATATTGGTGAAATTGTTACTATGTGATATGTAATGGTAATGTAGAGATATGCGGGATATGATTATGTGATAATAATATAATTGATTGTGATGAAATCAAATTGGGAGTTGTTGTTGAGGAAGTGATTATTATAAAGAAAAGAATGATGATCGTGAGTTGAAATAAAAGATGATGCTTACCTAGTTGGAACCACAGTCAATGGTTTATGAAAATGTGATTGATATTGAGATATGAAAAATATGTGAATTAAGCTAGGTACCATGGCGCGTAGGGTACCGGGGTATTCCGGGGCAGCAGGGAATATCCTGTGCTTGTTAGCTACACACTGGGGTGGTGTGGGGGTACCATGTTTGTTGTGATGTCCTGTGCTATATTGCTACACAGCTGAAGTAAAAGAGTGTGGGGATATCACACAACGGGTATCCTGTGCTGTATATGATATGATGATGGCCGGCGAAACCATTGACTGATGTATACCAATTAGAGTAAGTGGGGCCCTTAACTAATAAACGATAATGTTGAATACTGTGTCATAGCTTGATTTATAATTGTGAATAGGTATTACTGCTTATATTTGTTGTTGCTATTGATAATGACTGTTAGTCGATGTGACTGCATGTACGTGAAATTGTTGCCTGTATGTATATATAAACTGATCAGCTATACTTATTGAGTAGGCAGCTCATTCCTTGCCACGTACTTTTCAGGAGATAGGTCACACTGACTAGCCATATTGACTTTGAGCGGTGCCGTTGTCTTTATTAGGTGGGTCAGCCATGACTTCTGAAGCCAAAGTTTTTTATTGTTGGGTTGTAAATATTCTGGTCTTTTATCGGGATTTATGTTTAAAGTTGTGGTATGATTTTCTTGAGGTTATGAACACGAGAACATGTAGTGAGGGTAAATATGAACTTTTGGTGGTATCTAATACCTTTTGTGATATATAATATTATATTGATAAATTAGAATTTATTTTACTGGTTGAAAGAGAATTACTTATAGAATGAGTTCTGATTAAAGAAAGGATGAAATAGTGATAATTAGATGTAGCGAGTAGGGGGTGCTACATAGCTTATCTCTAGATAGGAATCCAATTCTTATATGGAGGATTTTATTAACAATATTCGTATTTTAGAGTCCCATAACATCTTTTTATCTTTCCAAATGATCAAAGTTGTTTTTAACATCTAAAATATTAGGAATACAATTGAGCTCCCACTATCCTTCCACCTTGTTCTTGACAGAGTCACGTACCTTATTAACTTGTCAAAACAAGCATCCTAGACACAGGACATTCAAACCTAGTTTGAACTCCATAATCCAAGCCAAATAATTCGAATTAATGTCTTACATCACTTTTCCTTTCCGGTCAGATTAAAAAACTCGTACCTTTCAGGTAACTGGAGCTTTCTGATCGTCCTTTGGAGAACCTAAATATGTTCAGAGAAGTCTTGATTATAAATAATGTTTGCATTAATTGATAATGAACCTGTATAAATTAGACTCTAACTCTAATTTGCCTCCTACTAGTCCTTTGATGTATGCAGGACCATTCTTCATACTCAAGACCTTTTGTAGGACATAGGTTTTCCAATCCGTATTAAATATGGTGTCTGGATTGCGACCTTAAGAAAACGCCATGTTTTTCGAATTAACGGTTTTCGAAAGTCCATATCCAAATAGTCCAGGTAATTTTGTGAAACACCGATCAAACCATGTCCAATCAAGGTTCAATTCTTCCTTACTTAGAGACAGTTCAACATCGTCTCTTCTGGAGGAATTTCATTGAGTGAGAATTTCATTCTCATTTGGATATTTCAAGAACTCCCACTAAATACGTACCACCTCGATCCCATTGAAGGGTTTGTCTCCGCAACCAGTTTGGTTCTCCTCTTTAAGTCTAATTTCTCCGAACTTTCCAGAAGTCCTTAGACTTGTGAACCCTCTACTAGTATTTGTGTATTTAGTAACTTATAGATGTCTATCTTGGATCTAATCCAATACATTATTTTTTACAAGCATTCTTTGTCCCATAAAGTGCTTTCATGGCTTTCTTACTTCTCAGGAGGATTCATAAGTTAGTAAACTCAAATCGTATATTGTTAGACTCTTTGAATTTACCAACCTACTTATACTAACTAGAGGGATATGGCCTACTCATGCATGCCATTCTCTGTAAGTTTTTTTCTTAAACCGTTTAGTCATTTATTTTGAGCTTGCATAATTCAATTATGACATGAAGTACAATAATTTAATAACTCAGTAGACTCAAAAGAATATTTTATTGATCAAGTTTGTACTTGATCATACTGGGTTACATAATTGCATATTATTAACATGAACACTAATTGTTAAGTTCACTTATTCTTATATCTTTTGCAGTAATGGCCTAGTCATCCCCTAACTTTAAGACTATATGTCTTAATGTTTTATTCTTTTTCATTTCTGCAAACCATTTGCAGAAATGTGCTACGATAGCAAGTGTCTAATATGTGAGAATATGAATAGTAATCATGTTTGCTCAATCAAATGCCATAGCTCGGGTGAAGGAGAGTTCACACTACTCCCTCTTCCAATCTCTCTGGCAATTTTATGTAAACATCATATGTGAATTTTAACTGCATAACCATTTTTTATTTTCTTTTACCCTTGCCCAAGGCTACAGTAGCAGTGAAAGCTCTTGCATTGGCTAACTTTGCTCCATCCTTCTTCCTCATTCGGCGTTCGACACCCTTGCCTTTGGCTCTTGAGGGCAAAGTCTCCAAATTCAACACCGATGGCACAGATTCTTTAAATCAATGCCTCATGTTGGAACGTTTTTATCAACTCAAATATGGTCTTTTTAAGCCTATTTAGAGTTCATGATAAATAGGTAGAAAGGAGGGATGAAGAGACTGAAGGGTTACTCAATGTACATCACCTTTTAAGATCAACATTGAGGTTTTAGAGCTTCTTCATACGAGATTGCATCTTAACCCAATGTTTAGTTACAGACGAGCTTCACTCATCTTGGCTTCAAAAAATGCTTCCATCGCGGCATATCTAATGTGCCAGTGCGGTGCCGCATAGATTTGATTTATGTGGAGCATTTATTAAACCACGTCTAGCCTATCATACCGGTCATGGATGATAGAAGCAGGTATGATGTTGCGGACCTTACGATTGTTCTTATCCCTTAATCCCGAACATCAAAATGTTCTTTTTAAAGCAAGGACTCCTTTTTCAATTCCGATGGAAGTGGCTTATCCATAAAATAAGTCAGGTTCGAAAATCGAGTATAATCCTATAACTTTCCAGCTAATTTAATTATATAAGTTCCATTAAATGAAATAAATCTCAAAAATAAATTAGAAAACAAATCTAAGACATGCATTCTAAATGCATATCAGAAAGAATAAGTAGATTATTGCAATATTGTTTTGAGTTAAAGACTTGATCTTTTAGTCGTTAAATTCTCCCACTATTTCTACAAAATCCCACCACTCTCAAGTCGATTTTGTGAAATCCTTTCCTAGTGGGCTTGGGATCCACAAGAACAATTTATCATGCCATGCTTTTATGACTCACATGGAAAAGACCTTGTGGGAGGCAACCAATACTATTCTCATTCCATGAGATTCACCCAAGATGTTTTGCCTCACTTCTTTACCTGATTTTGAGGACTCTAAGTGAATCATACTACTCAGGGTTAAGCCCGACCCATAAAGCAAATCACACCTTAATTTTTGCCCGCCACGACTCGTGACACAGGGAAAACGAGCGTGTTCCTTTATTAATAACAATAATTCAGTTCTATTCCAAATATGCCATGACTCATGAAACCACACTTGGATAGCAGTAGCTTCCTCATGATATTCTTATGGATGGAAGGCCTGGACAGATCTAAAAGTCATTTCGATCCAAGTCTATTATGGGCTTAATATTTAATTAGTGTCAAGCTCAACCTATAACTAAACCACACCTCAGCTATCGCCCCCCACAACTAGTGAGACAGGAAAACAGTGAGCGCGTTCCTTTGTTCACAATAATAGTGCAGCTTGCCTCTAATCCAAATGTGCCACAACTTGTGAGACCACATTTAGTTGTGAGACCATATTTGGGTAGTGGTAGCTTCCTCACCACATTGTTGTAGGTGGAAACCTTAGACATATCAAACCATCTTAATCCAAGTCTATTTGGTCCCTAACACTTTAACTTGGTTCAATCAAGTGAGAGTTAAATTTTTGATTATTTGACCGAGACCTCATCACAATAAGCATACCCCTGTTGGATGATCACAGCCCAACCTATGCAGCCCACTGAGCCCACAGTAAGTCTAAGGTTTGCTAGGGTGCCCTATGCTATTACAAATGTAATTTACCTATCAACATATAGATGATCCTTGTAGGTCCCCTGTGGTGCCTCCTTCTCTGTGGGCTTCCTCCTTCATGGACCTTCTTCTCCATGGACTTGTTTTCGTAAAAATAAAAATCCTTACCAAAAACCTATTCTACTCTCATTACAACTTAAAAAGAAAACCTGATCAATAGTCGGGGGGAGTACGTATTGGGGAGGAAAGCAAACCTTATATTCCAAGGCAAAACCGAGAGAAATAGAGAGATAATGAAAAGGACACACGGGCCCACCCAACATAAACAGAATAATTAAACACATCCAAATAGACAAGGGCTCTATGATTATCCATTTTTATCCAACTAGCATAACAATCCAATTAAACACACTAAACTGAAAAATAATACATTTTATGTATTGTAAAAATCATGATATTCGATATCATAAAAAAAAGTTATATGCAAAAAATGCAAGTTTAAAATTGCAATCAAAAGAATGATCAAAATATGTGTATCCAATGCACAAATATAAACCATATTAATAAAGCAATTTAATTTAAAAATATTCAATTTAATTTAAAATTAAATCAGCAAAAATTAACAATTTTCATAAAATTTGTAGAAATTTAGAAAATTCAATTTTCCTGAGAAATGAAATGGCCCAGCCCAGCCCAACCATCATCGGCATGCAACAACGCGCAGAGGGCCACGCGCCCAGCCTGCTTGGGCGGCCAACAGTGTGCTTATCCAATTTTTCTTGAATACTAAAATCATCCAATTAATCACAAAATTAAACAAGTTAATTTCTATACATAATTATCAATACAATAAGCAATTAAAATATGTTTCGAAAGCCGTTAAAACATTTTGCCATGCTTATGCTGGAATTGCTGACCAAAGCCAATTGCATTGGCGGTTTTGAAAAATCATTCAAGCAATCTTATTTAAGAGATATTGTCCGAATATGGTAAGTATTCATCTTCAACACACGTATCTGTTGTGCTTATCAAATTACATAAAGCACTGCTTGGACGCCCCAACAGATGCCCACATACCATTTTAACAACCTTACAACAATTGGACTGCGCATTGGATGGTTGTCATGAAACCAACTGGTTAGGGTTGGGTTTGAAATATTCCAAGTCGAGGACCTTGAGACTGGGCATCGAGAGTCCTATTAAGACTTGCATTAAGAACATTCATTCTTCGATGAGTGACGTGTTTCATCGACAAGAGATGTGGGATGTCTAGGCGATCTTAATGGATCGATTAGCTAGATATCGAATTGACTAAACTGACTCGCGGGGATCATCATATGGAAGCTTTGGAAGCTTGGCCAGTATGACTTGAGTTCCCGACTCTGATAGTATGGGATTAGTCCTCAAACTTGAGGAATTATGACAGTCACGTGCATGCGATGATTGTATCTTAGATTTGTACGATAGGTGATCGTGTCTCAAATGTGGTCATCATAAGCCTTGTCTAGCGCAGTCAAAGTATGTAGTGAGGATGGTAAGTTTTAAGAAGAGGATTCGTTTGCTGTCAAAACGTGATAAAAGTATCTCCTATGCACTTGGAGATGCATTAACGCTCTATAAAACGTTGCCACAGTTTGGGTAAAGTGATCTCAAGTATTTAGTATGGATGCCTAGTCCAAGATGGGAACGGACACCCAAGTACATGCTCTGGACTAAGGTCGGGAGATAATAGATGGAAGGATGTACTTGGGAACCTAAAAATTCACATGTATATTTGCCTAGTTTCTAGTGTCATAGACCGTTGCTAGACGGCTACCCATGGTGACGGACTTTCTTGATCAAAGGATGGTGAAGAATTATTAATTAAATTGTAATTAATAATAGTGTTTGACACTAACCCAAGTCGACCTGAAAGGTGAACCTAAAGAGTCGCACACAAATCATCGAGAAGGGACAAGAAATTAATTGGGAATTAATTCTGTAAGTAATTAGATTACTTATAAATAAGAGGGATCCATTGGATGGATAAAATCAAAGATAAATTAATAGGATTAATTTATATTGGGTTTGTCTTTATTATTTAATAAGTTGGACTTATTAATTAATAAAGGCTTATTGGGCTCATATATTTAATTGGATTAAATATATGATGGACTTAATTTAGTGGACTTTAATTAAATTAGATTTAATTAAGATTGATTGAGCCTTGAATTTTAAATAATTAAAATCATCCCAAGCCTATTAATTAAGTTGGCGGAAATGATTAGAAAAAGAAATTATTGACTAACAAATTCACTTTTGGAAAGTGCCATGTTAGTCATCCGTTATTTGGAACTAAGAATTTTATTACCTTATGGATGGTTAAATGAACCTAGACATATTTTAACCATTCAAGGTACATATATGTGTATTAGTCATTTGGAATGATAATGAATACATAACAAAACAAGAAAGATAATTTCCTCTCAGTCTCCATCACTCGGCCTAACACCTCTCTTGCATACACACTCGGTGTGTTTTTTTCTCCCTAATTTTTTTTCTAGCAAAGAGAATTGAGGGATTCCAATACATGTGTAGTGTCAACACAACTTTAGAGAGCTTCTACGTTGAAGCCTCGCGTGAACGGGTCAAACGAAGGAGGTTCGAGTAAATCAAATTAAAGAGGTAATCTTGATTTATGATTTATGTACCTCTTGCATTTCATTCAACCATTAGCCCCGTTAATTTTATTATTGTCGTTTATTAATATTAACTACATCGAGCACCCGGGAACTCCCAAGGGTACATCCCTTGGAATTATTGTTTTATTGTGTTTCCATTTTAATTTATGCATTTTGTTATTACCGCTTTCGATCGCGAGTTCCCAGGCCGATCCACTCTCACTTTCCGGTGCTTTCAGCTTATTCACATAAAACCGATAGTCTCTACATCGAATTGGGCTCTGATACCACTTGAAAGATCGCATAGTACGGGCCGAAAACACGCTAGCAGAAGCGATAAATATAAATGCATAATAATAAAATTGAAGTGTAGAAACAAACGAACCCAATGGGTGTACCCATTCCCGGGCATTCGATGCGTATGAATTATTTACGCAACGATAAAATATAATCATACGAGGCTATGGTTGGGAAAATAAAAGTAGAAGCTTTCTCGATGATTTGTGCGTGACTCTTTAGGTTCACCTTTCAGCTATATTTGGGCTAATGTCCAACACTATTATTAATTAAATGTAATTTAATTAATATTTTTTTATTAACCCTTAATCAAGAAAGCCCGTCATGATGGGTGACCATCTAGCAATGGTCCATGACACTAGAGATTAGGTGAATTTTCGTGTGAACATTTAGGCTCCCGACTCCATACGGATATGGTCCTTCCGTCTACCGTCTCCTGGCCTTAGTCTAAGTATGGACTTAGGTGTCAGTTCCCATCCTGGACTAAGCATATATGCTTAATACTTGAGACCATGTTACGCCAAGTTTCTCGATATAAGAACCTCCTTTTCCTATCCATTCAACGACTATGGCCACCGATTAATAGAGCGTGAAAGCATCTCCAAGTACATAGGAGATACTTCTATCACATACTGATAGGGGATGGATTCTCTTCTTAGAACTTACTGTCCTTGCTACACACTCTGATTGCACTAGACAAGGCTTGCGATGAACATGTCTATGACACAATTACCTCTCGCACATATCCAAGATACAGTAATCGTATGTATGTGAGTGTCGTGATTCCTCAACTCTGAGGACTACTCCCGTACTATCGGAGTCGGGTACTCAAGTCATATCGACCAAGCCTCTAAGGCTTCCATATGACGGTCCGCACGAATCAGTTTAGTATAATTTAATGACAATTTTATGTGCAAAATACTAAAATACATTAAAAGATTTTCATCCAACCAAAAAGCTATACTATATTTGTTAGTTTAGAGAATTAATGTTACATCAATGATAATTCAGAACATAATGTATTTAGCACTTATTTCTATTTGAGAAAAATGTTAACTTCTCTCTGTTACTTTTTTAATTGAATTATTAAAATTTTAAAATATAATCAGAGAAATTTACTTTTTAAAAATGATAAATGAAAAATTATAATTATAATTAGTTTGATTATAAACTTTAACCGCAAAATTTAAATTTTGGTAATTAAAATTTCAAAATAATAATAACAACTTACATAATGAATAAAATATATATGTACATAAAAATTAAAGAACTTTATTTTTATAGTAATACTAAATTATTTTTTTAAAACTATTATTGCCATTATTGTTGGGACATATGAAATTCAAACGTATAATAAAAAATCTGGAAATAAAATAAATATAAAATCGGTGAATCGTTTCAAGTTCTTTATTTTATTTAGTAATTATTTCTTTTTTACTTTTGAATTCGACTTATGTTAATAAATAAAACTAATTTATCCATCTCGATACACAGTCCGATATCACCATATAAATTGACTATATAATAATTATGAATAAACAATATCAATTAATAATAAAATATAGAATTAATCATATTTTATTATAACAATCATCCACAATATATTTGTTCTTACACTTTGTCATCTAAATTTATTTATTTGTTTTTTTGTGTAACTTACCATCTCTACCTAATAAAATCTTGAACTTTGCTTTTAATAACTATTTTTCAACCAAATTTTTTTGAAAAAACATAAATTTCAGTGGACATGTGATATTTTAAGGGTTACATGATGTGATATTTTTACATATACAAAGTATGTGATATTTTTTCAACAAAAAGATCAACAAAAAAATAATTATATATAACAGCTGCAAATTTTACAAAGTTAAAATGGTAAATTAATAAGGTGTAAATGGGCATAATTCAAATGACAAAATATAATTTACCCTACTATACAACAGGGATATAGCTAAAACGGAACATAATAAAAATAACTAAGCAGGTACAAAAATTTGTCACCCATAATTGGTACAAAACCTGAAAAGATAATTAGTTATTGGCATTAATAGAATTAAATAATTTATTTTTGTATGAATAGTAAATAATTCTTAGATAATAAATATAATTACTTGTATCCCATATAAATATTGAAGTATTTTTTGATTTAAAATATTTAATAAACCAACATAAATTATTTAATAAAGATTATTTTTCAAAATTACAAGATCAAAGAAAATTTAGCTTTATCTAAATAATAAATAATTTTTCAAGTAATAATTATTTGTGGGTTTAAATACAATTTTACCCTCTAAATTATTTTGTAAAGAGTAACATTTACTTCCTAAGCAATCAAATGTTAAATTTATCCCTGGTTGAATAAATTTACCCCTCGACTTGAAAAATAATATTATTCCCAATATATTTTAATATTTTATACATTAAATAAATACATAACAAGTTTAATATCCTAAGAACTCCATATATAAAATTGAAAAGAAACTGACAGTAAATATATATATATATATATACATAAGTAAAATAATCCAATTGACTACTTTGACTCCTTAAAAGAACCCAAGAGAACCTCTCTCTCCTTAATTCTCAACTTAGCCTCTCTCTCCTCTAACCCTCTCTCTCTCGCGATCGGGAAGAAGAAATTGAGCAGATCGTTCGCTCGCTTGCAGAAGGCTCCACATTATCGGCAAAACTTTTCTCCGACGACATTATAACAAGTAAATTTTGTTCTTTGTAATTTTTTTTACAGTTTCTGGGAGAAATTCGAATGCTTTCAAGGTGTTTGTTAAACGGCCTGATTGAACATGCCCTATGTTCTTGATAGAAATATTATCGAAAGGCAAGGATTAACAGAGATCGAAGTTGATGGTTGCATAATAGATCGTGTGGTGATGGAACAAAAAAGCATTTGGGAGATCACACGATAAGATAGTTAGATCGAATATGTCCCATTGTGGCTTGATGACTTCTCTATCGAGTCGGGCGGATCTAGATCCGACCCGTTGTGGAGAAACAGATCATCTTGCAAATAGATGCAGAAACAAAAAAGCTAGAAGGCTAAAAAAGAAAATAAATAATCTTAATTTACAAGAAGAAGAAAAACAAGAAATACTCAATGTAATATTTTCGGAAAAAGAAGAATCCTCTGAATCAGAAGAATCGAAAGAGCAAAGTGAACTTAAAAATATTGAAGAAGATTTTGAGTATTCATCACTTACCTTATAAACCTCACGTTTTTGTTATTTAGAATCATCCTCTATGTAGATTGCAAAATAGATAGACAGGTTATGCACAACACATACCTCACAAACCTCATATTCTTCTTGTTCCTAAGAAATGTCCTCTATATAGATTGTAAAATAAATAGACATGTGGAGTTAAAACAAAATAAGCAGAGATCAATGATCATCAATAGAAAAGCTGACTGCAATAATATAAAACAGCCCAACTTGTCTTTTGGCGTAAATATGATGTGTATCTAGCGCAGAAATACATACAATAAACAAATAATGTGGTAGAGAAAGCATCTAAACAATAAAACCAAATAACAGTGACAACATAACTATGGACATGATCAAAAGAAATTGACATGTGGGGTTAATGTAGGACCAGGAAGATTGATGATCATCGATAGAAAAGCTGATAACAATAAAATAAAACAGCCCAACTTATCTTTTGGCATATAAACATGATTCGTATCTAACTCGGAAGCACATACAACAAACAAATAATGTGTGAGAGAAAAGCATCTAAACAATAAAACCAAATAATTTGGCTAGTAGCTAATGAGTTTTATAGATAATTTACTACATCTGAAATCTTCCCAAGTAACCCAACTTGAAAGGACTATGTAATATAATTTTAAATTTATTATAAGGTTAGTTTAGTCAAACTAAAAATTTCAAGAAATGTTTAGTGCTATTCATACTTTTTATATAAATATAAATGTATATAGGTAGAGATTTAGATATATAGTTCTATTTATACTAAGTTTATGATGGACGTACAGTCAACCCACATCCAATCTCTAATATTTGTTGCATCCAATCAGCCAAATCCAATCTCTATTATTTTTTAAATTTTTGTATGTATCATGCACACATTTATGTCTTGTATATAAATATGAAAATATATGCATATATATATCTATATACAAATATAATATATAACAATAGTACTTTTAGAAATTAAAGTAACAATATAGCATAGACTATGCTTTCAGTATATGCAAGAGTAACAATTACAAGTACAGTACTAATATTTTAAAAGCATGAAACATGAACATAAAGAGAACAAGCGAAGCCAGAAATTATGGACCATACTTTTTATCATTCCAATTCGTAATAAAATGGAAAATAAGAGGACATACCATGAGGCCTTTGAATCATTAAGAGAAGCTCCAAATATAAAATTTTTGTATTGCACCACACTTACTTTATAAAACTCACATTCTTGTTGTTCTTCAGGCACATCCTTAGTGTAGATTGCGAAATAGATCGACATGTAGGGTTAAAAAAGAACTAGGAAGATCCATCATAATTGATAGAAAAGCTGACTATTGTCCTTTGGCATATAAATTTGATGCGTCTCTACCTCAGAAGCACATATACGTGAGAGAGAAAAGCATCTCAACAATAAAACTAAATACAAATGACATAAGACTTGTTACGAAATGATCTAAGAATTTAAGAGGCTTCATATGGCTCTCAAGATATTTGGTCAGTAGCTACTGATTTTCTTCTCAAGTAACGCAATTCGATGTAATAAAATTATTAAACTTATTATAAGGTTAGTTTAGTCACACTAAAAACTTCAAGAAATTGTTAGTGCTATTCATACTTTTTATATAGATGTAGATATTTAAGTAGATCTATTTCAGATAAAGTTTATGGTCATTCCAATCGATAAAGATTAGCGTAGCTTATCAAAATTCATTGTTTTGCTGAAAACAATGTAGAGTTCAAAGCGTAAACACATATATTACATCATAAGGATCCTATAATTTGTTGTATTGTAATTAGTGCATGGCCAAGTTTATACACTTAAATCACGCAATATAAAATTACATGCTATATATATGGGCTCTGGCACTTGATCTCTTCGGAGAGATAGCATAAATGCTTAAAGAGAGCATAGTTTACAATAACATACCATGAGGCCTTTGAATCATTAAGAGTACCCGCGTGCAGAAAATTATCACAACAGTTACCTTATAAACCTCACTTTCTTCTTGCTCCTTAGAAACGTCCCGTGTGGATTGCCAAATAATTGAGGGAGATCGATGATCATCATCAAGGAAAAGCTGATTGCACTAAAATAAAATGGCCCAAATTGTTCGTAGGCATATAAATATGATGTGTACCTCAGAAGCACATACAATAAACAAATTATGTGGGAGAGAAAAACATCTAAATAATAAAACCAAATACGAGTGACATAAGATTTTTTACAGAAATGATCTAAAAGTCTTAGGGGCTTCATGCGGCTTTGAAGATATTTGGCCAGTATGTGGTGTGTTTTTATCTATAATTTTACTACATGTGGAACCTTCTTATGTAACTCAACTCACAAGGATTACGTAATATAATTATTAAAAGGTTAGTTTAGTTAAACGAAAACCGGTAAGAAATTATTTGTCCCATTCATAATTTTTACACAGAAGTAAATGTAGATAGATATAGATATAGATATCTAGTCCTATTTCAAATTAAGTTTATGATGGCCTCCGGTAAACCCAATCTAATCTCCAATATTTCTTACATCCAATCAGCCAAATCAATCTCTATCATTTCTCACATCTTTTTCTGTATCATGTATACACACTTTTATAAATTAAAGGATATGCAATAGATTATGCTTTCAGTGTATATAAAAGCAACAAATATTTTCAAGGTTCTAATATTTTAAAGCATTGAAACATGCACATAAAGAGAACAAGTGAAGCAACAAGTCATGGAGCATACTTTTATCAGTCAAATTCATGGTAATATGAAACTAGAGAACATATGAGGTCTTTAAATCATTACGAGAAACTTAATGTAGAAAATTTTCTCACTGCCAACACTTAACCTATAAACCTCACATTTTTCTCGTTCTTGTTCCTTAGAAGTGTGGGAAATCAATGACCATTGATAATTTACCTTGGCTTATCCAAAGTCATTGATTTGTTGATTAAAACGTAGAGTTCAAAGAGCAAACAAACATATTACATCAGAATGATCCTATTATTTGTTGCACTATAATTAGTATATTCCATGGCCAAGTTTATTCACTTGAGTCGCACAAAATAAAATTACATGCTACATATATGGGCTCTGGCACTTGTTCTATTTGAAGAGATAGCATAAATGCATAAAGAGAACACGTAGAGCCAAACATGGAGCATGGTTTTATAATTCAAATTCATAATAAGATGAAAACAAGAGAACATAGCATGAGGCCTTTGAATCATTAAGAGTACCTGGCTACCTGCATGCAGACAATTATGGTGTTGCACAACACTTACCTTATAAACCTCACATTCGTCTTGTAGCTTACAAACATCCTCTGTATAGATTGCAAAATAAATTGACATGTATGGTTAAAAGAGAACGAGGGAAATCGATGATAATCATCACAAGAAAAGTAAACTACACTACAATAAAACGGCCCAAATTGTCCATTGCCATATAAATATGATGTGTACCTCAAAGCACATATAACAAACAAATTATGTGGGAGAGAAAAACATCTAAATAATAAAACCAAATACGAGTGACATAAGACTTTTTAAAAACATCTAAATAATAAAACCAAATACGAGTGACATAAGACTTTTTATAGAAATGATCTAAAACTCTTATGGGCTTCATGCGGTTTTAAAAATATTTGGCCAGTACCTGGTGTGTTTGTCCTCTTCATAAATTTTACATAGAAGTCAATGTAGATAGATATAGATATGGATTTCTAGTTCTATTTGAAATTAAGTTTATGATGGCCTCGGCTAAACCCAAATCTAATCTCTAATATTTCTTACATCCAATCAGCCAAATCAATCTTTATCATGTCTCATATCTTTTTCTGTGTCATGTACACCCACTTTTATAAATTAAAGGATATGCAATAGATTATGCTTTTGGTATATAAGAGCAACAAATATTTTCGATGTTGTAATATTTTAAAGCATTGAAACATGCACATAAAGAGAACAAGTGAAGCAACAAGTCATGGAGCATACTCTTATCAGTAAAACTCATGGTACTGTGAAAGTAGAGAACATACGATGAGGTCTTTAAATTATTATGATAAACTTCATGTAGAAAATTTTCTTATTGCTAACACTTAACCTTTGATGAACCTCACGTTCTTCTCATTCTTGTTCCGTAGCTTATAAAGATTACCATTGATGACCATTGATAAAGATTACCTTAGCTTATCCAAAGTCATTGACTTGTCGACAACAACGTACAGTTCAAAGAACAAACATATATATTATATCAGAATGATCCTATTATTTGTTGCACTGTAATTAGTATATTCCACAACCAAGTTTATACACTTGAGTAACACAAAATAAAATTACATGCGACATATATGGGCTTTGGCACTTTGTCTATTCAAAGAGATAGTGCAAATGGATAAAGAGAACACATAAAGCCAGAAGTCATGTGGCATAATTTTATAATTCAAATTCGTAGGAAGATAAAACAAGAGAACATACCATGAGGGCCTTTCAATCATTAACAGTACTTGTACACAGAAAATTATCGTATTGCATAAGAGTCAACTTATAAACCTCACATTCTTCTTGTTCCTTAGAAACGTCCTCTATGTAGATTGCAAAATAAATTGTAGGGTTAAATTAAAAGAGAACGAGAGAGATCGATGATGATCATTAAAAGAAAAGTTGACTGCACTACAATAAAATGGCCCAAATTGTACATTAGCATGTAAATATGATGTGTATCTACCTCAAAGCACATACAACATACAAATAATATGGGAGAGAAAAGCATCAAACAATAAAAGCAAATATGAGTGACATAAGGCTTGTTACCGAAATGATCTAAAAATATAAGGGACTTCGTGCGGCTTTTAAGATATTTGGCCAGTAGCTGGTGCTTTTTTATCCATAGTTTAATACATGTGGAACCTTCTTAAGTAACTCAACTCAAAAGGAAACCATTTTTTGAGTGATACAAGAAGAGGTTCACTGTAAGAAGAAAAGAAAACAAACCTAGAACATAACAAGATTGCTAACTATCATAATTGGATGTGAGATACCATTGGAGGACAATTAATAGTGCATACGTATTGAAGCTTGTTTGGCAAAACTTAACCATTTAAGAGCAGCAATATCAGAAACATCTCCACCCTTTCATACTAACTCGTAATTATTACTACGGTTAGCAAATTTACCACACAAATGCATGGGTCTAGACCTACGTTTGGGTCAAGTTTCGTAGAATTCTGAGAACGTTCAAAATTTAGCTGTTTTGCACGGTTTTATTAAAGCAAGTTTGTTTCTCTTTTATACTAACTTGTAGTTATTATTATGGTTAGTAAAATTACCATAGAAATGCAGGGGTCCAGTGTAGCACCCCCTTCGCTACAAGGGTTATATCTATGCTAAACGTCATACTTATAGTAATCCTTGTGTTTATAAATATAAATGCACATGATACTTTAATCCATATGTATACGTAACCCCAACGTCATAACAAGCGTAATCAACCTACAACATCATATATGCACATCAAACACCACAAGTAGTCCATCATAAGTAATCTCCATGCTTACGTTCTCTTTATACAACAAAATGTGTTTTGTACTCTAACTGACAAAGAGGAGAAAACAACATACTGGCCCGACCTGCCTGAGTATAGCGCGTAGAACTATTTTTCAACAGTCAGACACCTCAAAGTATACTCCTAAAAAAAAATGCCAGCAGAAAGATGAGTCTGCCACTCAGTAAGTAAATTACCAGCCCTATCTATATATGTATATTAAACACAACCCAAATAAGATAAGTACGCAACATGCATGGAATACAGTCAATTAAATTTCAGCATAATCAGTTGTAGTACACCACACAACTATCTTATAATAAAACAATCAATTAAACTTCCTTTTTCCTAGTTTGCTTGCAAGAAGGTGATATTGTGTGTTTCCCGTTAACTCAATCTTACTGTTATATAAGTTTAAGTGAATCCCCTTGACAGTCGGCTCATCAATCTCATTTTGCATCATAGCTCTTTTATTTCACATCACACCTCTTTTGCATTGCAGCATCGCTCTTTTCATATCACATCTTTTTCATATCGCAGCATCGCTCTTTTCATATCATTTCGCCTTATAGACTTTTCAATACATCAAGGGGTATTCATACCACAATTAAATTTAATTTCCACCGCTCCCTCATTTTCATATATCACCATTCTTGTAAGTAACTAGTAACGTAAAACAATATATCAACATATTCTCATTTTTAGACATCCACAACACATCAAACAACAAACATAATATTTCAACGTATTTTCACATTCCACGTACACAATATCGTCAATAATATTAAATTATTCACCACTCATATATTTTCAAATAAATCAATGTCAGCATGAACCACAAATTCATATAGTAGTAATACCACAAATAAAGAGGACATATATAGATAATACTAATTATTTACTTACCTCAACTTTAGAACGCTTTTAGCTATCCAATAGGTAGTGGTTCGGTCTTTTCACTCTACCCACGTATCCTATAATGAGTTATACCACATTATCTCCAACACAAACATATAAATATTGCAAACAAACTTTTTTTTTCAAATTGTTATTTTATTTTATGATTAAAACCTTCAATTACTCTTTATTTAAAGATTTCAATTAAGTTGATCAATATATCCTTATTACTTTTCACTCCTACTATTTATAGTCTAAATAGGATATTGGTCCCTCAAAAATCAAAGTATAACAAATTTCATCCCAAATTCTTTTCAACATAAAATAATTAAATGATATGCTATTTTTAGTCTAGATAAATTTTAATAAATATGTAAATTGTTAGTATAAAATTAATAATAAATTAATATGTTTTCTTTTTTGTTAAGAATTTACTTGTCAATATTTTCCTCGCTCCATTATATAAGTGTTTTTGAATATATATTAGCCATCATGGCATGTCGTTTTTGCTTGCGCATAATACATAAACTTTTACATTTGAAAGTATATTATAAATATATATATAAAATATATTAATTGGACAATTGAGTTAATATAAATTTGAAAAGTTTAATAAATTAGTTATTTTATTAGTTGAAAAATTGAAGGACATTTTTAAAATAATAAAAAATTGATGCAACGGTATCAAAACTGTCCCTTTCTTGTCTACCCTATTTTCTCTATATAGTACAAATTTATGTATTATAAATAATATTTATATTATTGATATGATGTTTACTAGCATCAACGTGCTTGTTTATTCTTATAATATAAAGTAAATGACTACATTATTTAATTAGTTTCTCACGTGGAATAAAATTTTGTGGTCAAAATTGATATATTTGATTGCATAAGGAATTTTTTTTAAAATAATTTTTTATTTAAAATTTTATATTTTGAAGTATTCTTTCACATTTATTTCTAATACGAATAATGGGAAAATAATATTATTTGTCCCATAATTTAAGATCTTTTTATTTTTTATTTTATTAGTTATTGAATTCTCACTGTTGTTTCCGTAACTTCTAAACACTTTTGGACCCATATCACCTTTCCGTTAGACATTTTAACAAAAAATGAGCATGTGACATTATGGCCTTTATAATTTTGGTTCTATATTTGATTATAAAATTCTCACTTTTTGATCCATATTTTTCAAAAAGTAACACTTTTGATCCCATATACTATATACAAAAATGTGCCATTGGTGACCTTTTCCATTAGATATCTAACGAAAATGTGTCATTAGACCAAAAATACTACTTCTTGAAAGTTATGGAATCAAAAATGATAATCCCGTACCAACAAGACCAAACGTGAAAAGACTCTAAATTATGGAATGTACAATGCTATTTCCCCACTGTTCAATCAACTTTTTTACTTTATTAATACAATAACACACTAATACTTTATATATATATATATATATTAAAATTTATTTAAAACAAATATCATATAGTTTAATTAGTTTGATGTTGAATAAATTTTGTATTACATTTGTTAAAATTTTTACTTTGGAGGAGCAAAAGTACTAAAGTAGTGTATACACCAATACGGCGGAAATGAATTTATTCTTTTATTTAGACATAAGGTTATTTTTGTCTATTTAAGCTGAATTTTAAAACATTCTATAAAATTTTAAAAATATTCTCTAAGATATATAGCTATAATTAATTACATAAATTTTTTGAAAGAAATTAGAATTAGTTATATGTTATGGGGTAAGAATGTAGAAATGTATTACAACCGAGAGAATATAGCATGTCAAAATTTTAAAGTACTCTTAGATTGCATGCCATAAATCATAGATAACATAATGAGAATTATGGGTGAAAACTTGATATATTCTTATTTATCGGGATCTGTACAATTTGATAAACTGATCTAATTGTGTCGAAATAGAAATTTTGAACATTAAATCAAAATTTCTTATACAAACTGGATAAAATTTTATCCTCTATTCAGTTTGAGGCTTTTTAAAATTTTAATTTTCAATTCATTTTGGTTTTCAGTACCGAACTAAACTGAACACTAATTCTTTTATACCTAATACATTGAACTATGAATTTATATTTTTCTTGTTTATCAAAATTTGCTAAAACATACATTAAATTGAGTTTGACAAAAAAAATGATAAATTATCAAAATCAAATAATTTGATTCAATATACAAATATTTTATACCAAATTTCTTCTATTGTACTGAATGCAGACGCGTTCCTACCT
>NW_011628073.1:331-17670 GCF_000512975.1 Sesamum indicum | reverse complement strand
ACGTTTGGGTCAAGTTTCGTGGAATTCTGAGAACGTTCAAAATTTAGCTGTTTTGCATGATTTTTCTAAAGCAAGTTTGTTTCCCTTTTATACTAATTTGTAATTTTTATTACGCTGAGCAAATTTACTACACAAATGCATGGGTCTAGACCTATGTTTGGGTCAAGTTTCGTGGAATTCTGAGAACGATTAAAATTTAGCTGTTTCGCACGGTTTTATAAAAGGAAGTTTGTTCCCCTTTTATACCAACTTGTAGTTATTATTACGTTTAGAAAATTTACTACACAAATGCATGGGTCGAGACCTACGTTTGGGTCAAGTTTCAAGAAATTCTGAGAACGTTCAAAATTTAGCTGTATGGTACTGTTTTATTAAAACAAATATGTTTCCCTTTTATACTAATTTGTAGTTATTATTACGCTTAGCAAATTTAACACACAAAGGCATGGGTCTAGACGTACGTTTGGTCAAATTTCCTGGAATTTTGAGAACGTTCAATATTTAGCTATTTTGCACGATTTTATTAAATCAAGTTTATTTCCGTTTTACACTAACTTGTCAAGAAATTCTGTGAACGTTCAAAATATAGTTGTTTGATACTGTTTTATTAAAACAAATATGTTTCTCTTTTGTACTAATTTGTAGTTATTATTACGCTTAGCAAATTTACCACACAAATGCATAGGTCTAGACCTACGTTTGGTCAAGTTTCGCGGAATTCTGAGAACTTTCAAAATTTAGATGTTTCGCACGATTTTATTAACTCAAGTTTATTTCCCTTTTATACTAACTTGTAGTTATTATTACACTTAGCAAATTTTACCACACAAATGCATGGGTCTAGACCTACGTTTAGGTCAAGTTTCATAGAATTCTTAGAACGTTCAAAATTTAGTTGTTTTGCACGGTTTTATTAAAACAAGTTTGTTTTCCTTTTATTAGTTGTTTTGCACGGTTTTATTAAAACAAGTTTGTTTTCCTTTTATACTAACTCGTAGTTATTATTACGTTTAGCAAATTTACCACACAATTGCATGCATATAGACCTACGTTTGGATCAAGTTTCGAGGAATTCTGAGAAAGTTCAAAATTTAACTGTTTTGCACGATTTTTTTAAAGCAAGTTTGTGTCCCTTTTATACTAATTTGTAGTTTTTATTACGCTTAGCAAATTTACCACACAAATGCACGGGTCTAGACCTACGTTTGGGTCAAGTTTCGTGAAATTCTGAGAACATTCAAAGTTTAGCTGTTTTGCACAGTTTTTTTAAATCAAGTTTGTTTCCTTTTTATACTAACTTGTAGTTATTATTACGCTTAGCAAATTAACTACACAAATACATTGGTCTAGACCTACGTTTGGGTCAAGTTTCGTGGAATTCTGAGAACATTCAAAATTTAGTTGTTTTGCACGGTCTTATTAAAGAAAGTTTGTTTTCTTTTATACTAACCTGTAGTTATTATTACGCTTAGCAAATTTATCACACAAATTCATGGGTCTAGACCTACGTGTGGTGTCAAGTTTCAAGAAATTCTGATAAAACATAGCTGTTTTGCACGATTTTATTAAAAGCAAGTTTGTTTCCCTTTCATACTAACTTGTAGTTATTATTACGCTTAGCAAATTTATCACACAAATGCATGGGTCTAGACCTACGTTAGGGTCAAGTTTCGTGCAATTATGAGAACGTTCATAATTTAGTTATTCTGCACGGTTTTATTAAATAATGTTTGTTTCCCTTTCATACTAATTTGTATTCATTATTACGCTTAACAAATTTCCCACACAAATGCATGGGTCTAGACCTACGTTTGGGTCAAGTTTCGTGGAATTCTGAGAACGTTCAAAATTTAGCTGTTCTGGAAGGTTTTATTAAAGCAAGTTTTTTCCTTTTTATACTAACTTGTAGATATTATTGCGCTTAGCAAATTTACCACACAAACGCATAGGTCTAGTCTTACGTTTGGGTCAAGTTTCGTGGAATTCAAAGAACGTTCAAAATTTAGTTGTTTTGCACGGTTTTATTAAAGCAAGTTTATTTCCCTTTTATACTAACTTATAGTTACTATTACGCTTTGCAAATTTACTACACAAATGCATGGGTCTAGACCTACGTTTGGGTCAAGTTTCGTGGAATTCTGAGAACGTTCAAAATTTAGCTGTTCTGGAAGGTTTTATTAAAGCAAGTTTTTTCCTTTTTATACTAACTTGTAGATATTATTGCGCTTAGCAAATTTACCACACAAACGCATAGGTCTAGTCTTACGTTTGGGTCAAGTTTCGTGGAATTCAAAGAACGTTCAAAATTTAGTTGTTTTGCACGGTTTTATTAAAGCAAGTTTATTTCCCTTTTATACTAACTTATAGTTACTATTACGCTTTGCAAATTTACTACACAAATGCATGGGTCTAGACCTACGTTTGGGTCAAGTTTCGTGGAATTCTGAGAACGTTCAAAATTAGTTGTTTTGCATCGTCTTATTAAATCAAGTTGGTTTTCTTTTATATTAACTTGTAGTTATTATTACGCTTAACAAATTTACTACACAAATGCATGGGTCTAGACATACATTTGGGTCTAGTTTCAAGAAATTCTGAGAATGTTCAAAACGTAGCTGTTCGGTACTGTTTTATTAAAACAAATATATTTTCCTTTTATACTAATTTGTAGTTATTATTACGCTTAGCAAATTTACCACACAAATGCATGAGTCTAGATCAAGTTTTATAGAATTCTGAGAACGTTCAAAATTTAGCTATTCTGCATGGTGTTATTAAAGCAAGTTTTTTTTCCTTTTTATACTAACTTGTAGTTATTATTACACTTAGCAAATTTACCACACAAATGCATGGGTCTAGACCTACGTTTGGCTCAAGTTTTATAGAATTCTGAGAACGTTCAAAATTTAGCTATTCTGCATGGTGTTATTAAAGCAAGTTTTTTTTCCTTTTTATACTAACTTGTAGTTATTATTACGCTTAGCAAATTTACCACACAAACGCATGGGTCTAGACGTACGTCTGGGTCAAGTTTCATAGAATTCTAAGAACGTTCAAAATTTAGCTGTTTTGCACGGTTTTATTAAAGCAAGTTTGTTTCCTATTTATACTAACTTGTAATTATTATTACGATTAGCAAATTTACTACACAAATGCATGGGTCTAGACCTAAGTTTGGGTCAGGTTTCGTGGAATGCTGAAAATTTTCAAAATTTAGCTGTTTTGCACGGTTTTATTAAATCATGTTGGTTTCCCTTTTATACTAATTTGTAGTTATTATTATGCTTAGCAAATTTACCACACAAATGCATGTCTAGACCTACTTTTGCGTTAAGTTTCGTGGAATTATGAGAACATTCAAAATTTAGTTGTTTTGCACAGTTTTATGAAAGCAAGTTTGTTTCCTTTTATACTAACTTGTAGTTATTCTTATGCTGAACAAATTTACCACACCAAAACAAGAGTTTAAAGCTACGGTTGGGTCAAAACTTCATGGAATTTATTACAGCAAGTTTGTTTCACTTCCATACTAACTTATAGTTATTATTACACCTAGTGAATTTATCACACAAATGCATGGGTCTAGACCTACGTTCGGGTCAAGTTTCGTGCAATTTTGAGAACGTTCAAAATTTAGCTATTTTGCACGGTTTTATTAAGAAAAATTTGCTTCCCTTTCATACTAAATTGTATTCATTATTACACTTAACAAATTTTACCACACAAATGCAAGGGTCCGATCGGGTCAAGTTTCGTGGAATTCTGAGAACGTTCAAAATTTACCTATTTGATATTGTTTTATTAAAACAATTTTGTTTCTCTTTTATACTAACTTGTAGTTATTATTACACTTAGAATTTTTTACGATACAAATGCATGTGTCTAGACATTTGAGTCAAGTTTTGTGGAATTCTGAAAATGTTCAGAATTTAGCTATTTTGCACGGTTTTATTAAAGCAAGTTTGTTTCCCTTTTATACTAACTTGTAGTTATTATTACGCTTAGCAAATTTACGAAACAAACGCATGGGTCTAGACCTACGTTTAGGTCAAATTTTCTGAAATTCTGAGAACGTTCAAAATTTAGTTGTTATGCACGGTTTTATTAAAGCAAGTTTGTTTTCCTCTTATACTAACTTATACTTATTATTACGCTTAGCAAATTTACCAGACAAATGCATGGGTCTAGACCTACATTTGGGTCCAGTTTCGTGAAACTCAGATAACGTTTAAAATTTAGCTGTTTTGCACGGTTTTTTTAGAGCAAGTTTGTTTCCCTTTTATACTAATTCGTACGTATTATTACGCTTAGCATATTAACCAGACAAATGCATAGGTATAGACCTACATTTGGGTCAAGTTTCGGAGAATTCTGTGAACATTCAAAATTTAGCTGTTTTGCACGGTTTTGTTAAGTAAAGTTTGTTTTCCATTCATACTAACTTGTATTTATTATTACGCTTAACAAATTTACCACACAAATGCATGGGTATAGACCTACGTTTGGGTCAAGTTTCATGGAATTCTGAGAACGTTCAAAATTTAGTTGTTTGGTATTGTTTTATTAAAATAAGTTTTTTTCCCTTTTTATATCAATTTGTAGTTATTATTAAGCTTAGCAAATTTACCACACAAATGCATGGGTCTAACCTACATTTGGGTTAAGTTTCGTGAAATTCTGAGAACGTTCAAAATTTAATTATTTTGCACGATTTATTGAAGCAAATTTGTTTCATTTAATTATTTTGCACGATTTATTGAAGCAAATTTGTTTCCCTTTTATACTAACTTGTAGTTATTATTACAGTTAGCAAATTTACCACACAAATGCATGGATCTAGACTTACCTTTGGGTCAAGTTTCGTTTAATTCTGAGAACGTTTAAAATTTAGCTATTTTGCATGGTTTTATTAAAGAAAGTTTGTTTTATTTTCAAACTAACTTACAGTTATTATTACGCTTAGCAAATTTACTACACAAATGCATGGGCCTAGACCTACGTTTGGATGAAGTTTCATTCTGAGAACATTCAAATTTAGTTGTTTTGCACGGTTTATTAAAACAAGTTTTTTTCCCTTTTATGTTAACTTGTAGTTATTATTACACTTAACAAATTTACCACATAAATGTATGGGTCTAGACCTACATTTGGGTCAAGTTTCGTAGATTTATGAGAATGTTCAAAATTTGCTAATTGTTGCAGGAATCTACCTACCTACTCAAAATTTGCTAATTGTTCAAAATTTGCTGATTTGCTAATTTACCACATAAGTTGCTAATTTGCTAAACAGAAGGAAAATAACTCTACCTACTCTTCTTTTGGACTGCACTAATTGTTGCAGGAATCTTAAACAAAGCACCAACATGTGACAAAGAAAAATCATGAAAATTGCATAGATCAATAAAGCAAGGAAAGAAATAAGAGTTCAAAATCATCCAGAGCCCACAAGCGGGCATTTTCATAAAACCTCATACAGGAAGAGGTAATAATGTTTGTGTCAAAAACAGAAAAATAAATTTTACTTAGCAGCAAGAGGGGCACATCGTCATCAATAGGGGGACCACTTTCAAAGGAACAACATTTTCCACCACGGGATCCTCTGGATCTGTTGGGGCTTCACCTTCAAAAGGAACGTGGAGCAAGCTATCTAGCAATTCTTGGGGCACTTCGTCATTGGCTCAGGAGGCATCCGCAAGTCCTGCATGGATCTCCAGGAAATCGGTAGAAGCAATTAATGAAAAATAACCAGCATCAACAAATTGGGAGGCACAGGTCCGATATCCATGATAATAATATTTCAAGGCACTATCTGCGAGGAGGTGCTGAAACTCCTCGGACTTCTTGAAGTCTGTGAGCCAGTTAGCCGATAGCTCCTCAAACGTTTGCTTCTTCCTCAGTAGAAGGGTAATCCTGAAGCTTTAATGTCACCTGCTCCATGCTATCATGAAGGCCGACACTTAAGATCTCAAATGAGCAATGCTAGCCTAATATTTGACTCTTTCTCATGCATGTCTCTCTCCAGTTCCTCCATCTTCCTTTGGCCTCTTCTGCAGCAGGTCCTCCACGCTCCAACAAGTCTCTAATTAGCAAGACAGTCTGCAAACATGTTAAGTAAATCTCTTAGGTTAAGCACATATTAGGATTAAAGCTCTCATACTCCTTACCTTGCTAACTTATGAAGCCAATAAGTTCATGCCTTGATCGCGCGGAAGGATTTCCAGAAAACTCCTATCTGGATGAGCCAGAATTCCCTTCACAAAGTTGGCAACTCGGCTACTCTCACCCTCCTCTTTCAGCAAGGATGGAGCCTCATTTAAACTAAGCTTTTCTCTGTATATCTGTACTAATGAAGGACGAGGACTGCTAGCACAGGTGGAGGCTTAGGAGCAGGTTGAGCCAAGGAACCAGAAGAAGCTTTGGTTTTCTTGACATGAGACAACATGGGCTCCATTTGACATTCCCCTTTAGAATCACTAGTAGAGGCTGAGCTGGCAAGATTCAAGGAGGGGCTATTAGCTAGCGGATGTTTCAAGGAGGAGTTGGCCCCAGGATTCTTTCCCTCGGACAAAGCCTTATCCTGCAACAGCTTGTTGAACAAATTGACTTAAGAAATACAGGTTTGTTAGCACAATTTCTTAACACATTTAAATCAAAACTAGGAAACAAAATATACAAGGAGTATATAGCGGTTTTCCCCACAAGGAGGCTCTCGTCCCTCTCTCTGGTTGTCCACCCCTTGAGTCGGCAGCATTTTCTCTTGATCATGCATGGGTGGTGACCTTGCAGGTACCGTTTTAGGAACGTAGACAGAGACTGGTGGTTTAGCTGGGTTGGACGGCTTGGTGAACGCACAAACCTTTGCCGTGTGTCCTAACGTCATACAACTTGTACTTTTAGGAGGTAGCCACTCATATTCAACATCAATTTTGCATGGTATTTCTCCTCCTTCCTCGTTAGGAATCATAATGATGAAATGCCTTGGTAATTTAGAACTCACATCTAGCATCACGCATACACGAGCGAAGTTCAATCTCGTGCATGCTCTTGTAATCGCATCCGGGTATAGGGGTCTGCCAATTCCACTGGCCACCGTGCTCAGGCCTTCCTCCGTCCACAATTCTACCTGCAAATGTCTCAATTTTATCCAAGCTGGGACCTGTGTATGTTTTAACTTTCGCAGCATCATTCCCGATTCCCATTGTTGCAGCACAATTGGTTGCCCATGGAACAACCACGGTCCCCCATCGATTGCTTCTTCCATATATGCCACTATCTTGAATTGAAGAAGTAGAATCCGTTCGTGGTGGCCTTAACATCACGTAAGCCAAGCCAGATGGACATGGCATATTCTTGGACATGATAAAAGTATGGTCTCTTTCCCAGAAAGCAACCGACCGAGGTAGTTTTCCACCTACTAGCTCCGTTTCGAATAGATTCAATAGTAGGTCTGGTAACTATTTCCCCATTTTGTATAGTAGGGGGGATATATGAGAACGTCTTACGGGAGGAGTTGTTGAAACCGTCAGCAATTTTATCATCCGCGGCTGGAATTGGGCATGACTGCAACGGGATGTTCCCTATAAATAAGCCGGTATGAGTAGAGTTAGTCTCATATGTTCTTTGTTGTCCAAATCCAATAGTATCATTACTATTGACCGAGTCTACATCTTTATCTTTGTCCTTTTCCCCATCCACATCAACGTTGACCGCGTCCATGTTGACCAATTCACCATTGACCAAGTCATCATTGACCAAGTCCAGTTCCACGATTTCCACGTTGACCGCGTCTTTATTGACCAAGTCAATTTTGACCGGGTCATTATTGACCAAGTCACTGTTGACCAAGTCATTATTGACCAAGTCTTGTTCCACGTTTTCCATGGTGACCGCATTATTATGGACCAAGTCGTTATTGACCAAGTCCAGTGCCCCGTCTTCAGCCATCTCTGCAGTCCGATTTTCTGATACCATGTAACCAGTGTTTGACACATACTCAACTACTAACCGCCCGGCATCCTTGGATGGTGTTTGGCTTTTATCTACCGTCGGCTTAAGCGGTTTCGGATCTGGTGTTTTCGTCTTCTCAACTCGCCTGAACAGTGGACAAATATTCCTTACAGGCAGCCTCAATACTCTGGGTAAAAACGACGTGGTAATCGCCTCCCTAGATGGCGGAAAGCATCGCGTTGTTGCTTCTTCCCCAAAACGCTCAGCATCGCGTTGTTGCTTCTTCCCCAAAACGCTCCGTCCACTTATTGTTTAGTTCACGCAATGCATCCAAAGCTTGTTTATCGGCGGCATCTAGCACCGTATGGGCAAGTTTTGAGGACTCAGGCATGTTGAAGGAGATCGATCCATGTTCGCCATGAGAGCCGCTTGATTTTGCGCTTGCAAACCCTAGGGTAGGGCGGCGCCTCAAGTTACCGCCAAAATCGCCAGTGGCCATCTTTTGGAGACGTTTAACCATCATGTTCAACGTATCCATCGTCTGAACGCCCTCCTCATCACATCCTTCATCCCCGCCACCATCTCCGTCCGTCGAATTAGAGCCTAGAGGTTGTGTGTGTGTAATTCGTGGTGTGCTAGTGTGTGAATTCGGAGAGAGAGAATTGTAAGAGTCCATAGGCGAGAGTGTTTTTTGTTTTGCACTGTTTTCCACGGTTTTATTAAAATATGTTTGTTTTCCTTTTATTCTAACTTGTAATTATTATTACGCTTAGCAAATTTACAATACAAATGCTTGGGTCTAGACCAACGTCCGGGACAAGTTTCGTTGAATTCTGAGAACGTTCAAAATATTGTTGTTTTGCACTGTTTTATTAAAACAAGTTTGTTTCCCTTATATACTAACTTGTAGGTATTATTACGTTTAGAAAATTTACCACACAAATTCTTGGGTCTAGACCTACGATTGGGTCAAGTTCCATCGAATTCTGAGAACGTTCAAAAGTTATTTGTTTTGCACGGTTTTATTAAAATAAGTTTGTTTCCCTTTTATACTAACTTGTAGTTATTATTACGCTTAGCAAATGTATAACACAAATGCTTGGGTCTAGATCCGCGTTTGGGTCAAGTTTCATCGAATTCTAAGAACGTTCAAAAGGTAGCTATTTTGCACGTTTTATTAAAGCAAGATTGTTTCTTTTTTATACTAACTTGAAGTTATTATTATGCTTAGCAAATTTACTACACAAATGCTTGGGTCTAGACCAACGTTTAACTGTTTTGCATGGTTTTATTAAAGCAAGTTTGTTTTCCTTTTATACTAACTTGCAGTTATTATTACCCTTAGCAAATGTATAACACAAATTCTTGGGTCTAGACCTACGTTTGGGTCAAGTTTCGTCAAATTCTGAGAATGCTCAAAATTTAGCTATTTTGCACGGTTTTATTAAAACAAGTTTGTTTCCCTTTTATACTAACTTGTAGTTATTATTACGCTTAGCAAATTTACAACACAAATGCTTTGGTCTAGACCAACGTTAGGGTCAAGCTTCGTCGAATTCTGAGAACGTTCAAAATTGAGCTGTTTTGCACGGTTTTATTTTATTACGCTTCACAAATTTACAACACAAATGCTTGTGTCTAGACTTGCGATTGGGTCAAGTTTCGTCGAATTCTGAGAACGTTCAAAAGTTAGCTGTTTTGCACGGTTTATTAAAACATGTTTGTTTCCCTTTTATACTAACTTGTACTTATTATTACGCTTAGCAAATGTATAACACAAATGCTTAGGTCTAGATCTACGTTTGGGTCAAGTTTCGTTGAATTCTGAGAACATTCAAAATTTAGTTGTTTTGCACGGTTTTATTAAAGTAAGTTTGTTTCCCTTTTAGGGGATTTTTTGATATTTTATTATATCACAGGGGTCAAAATTGATTTAACCCTATATTTTTATTTTTTTAAGTGTAAAATTAAAATTTTATCAATATTTTTGGACAATTCCTAATGGATTAAGTGTGAAAGTTTGAATGGTGTGTGTAATTTTAGAACTTTTTGGAAGAAAGTGTAATTTCTCATTTTTTTTAGGTTAATGTTGCTTATTATTATGTGGTTAATTACTATGTATTTATTAGACATAGGGGGGTTCACAACAAGCCCAAAGCATAGTCCCAAACAAAAAAAATGGACTCTCAATTTTCTCTCTCTTCTCTCTCACACACTAGCACACCAAAAAAATCACACACATGCAATCCTCAAACCCTATCTTCTCTCTCTCCGGCCGGCGACGGAGAGGACGCCGGCGACGATGAAATTGACTGCGGAGTTGGGGCTGACGTTGATGGGCAAAACAGGACGGCTGCCATGGAAGAGTTTGGAGGCAAATCGTATTTTTCAGCCGAGGAAGATGAAGAGACGAACGACGATTTGGAGGCGAAAACCGGCGAGATTCATAACCATTCACACCCGCATGGATTTGGGGAAGGTAAGGGAGGAATTCTGGCCGGAAAAGAAGTGGATTTACATACTGGTTCTTCATCCTTAGGATTAGGGTTTCGCGCCACTGTAGAATATGAACTGACGCTTGGGGAAGATGAAACGATTTTGGTTGTTTCAGCCATGGAAGACGATGATGTTAGGGTTTCTGATAATAGAGAAGACGGATCATTACCCATAAAAGCAATCTTGGCCACAAATATGGAGAATACGGTGCGCCGGCCAAAATTAGGGTTTGGCGGCGCACCTTCACAAAGCAACAATGGCAGACATCACAGGGGCATGTTCAACATGATAGAGTTCATTCGCCTTGCCCATTCTATAATCGACGAAGGAGATACTGAATCAATGGCAGCACTTAGTGAGTTGAAATCCAAATGGGAATCAAGATTTGGGAAGGAGGCAGTTACGCGATGTTTTCCGATAACGGCACCAGTCCTTCCTAAGCCTAGGCGTCAGGTATGGCGAAACTTACTACCGTTGTCGTTGTCGGTTACAGATTCGATGGAAAACAGAACAGGAACAAAGGTTGATAATCAGTTGTCGTGCAGCAGCATTTCTGGCAAGATAGGTGAACGGATCTTGACGGAAACGATGGGTAAAGACAGTGGGTCTGTTGCTGGTACCTTTCTGACCAATCTGACGGTTTTTTGGCCGACGAATACAGTGAACAATGTGCTGCCGGAGAGAACTGAGGAGACGCCGGAATTTGCTGACGTGGAGCATGACACAGCAGTTGATGCAGACGCTGACATCACTACTGACGTGGGGCATGACACAGCTGCTGACACAAGCGATGACATCACTACTGACGTGGGGCATGACACAGCTGCTGACACAGACGCTGACATCACTGCTAACCTATGTGATGATGTAAGTAATGACACAAGCGCTGATGCAACTGCTGATGTAATGCATGACATAAGCAATGCTATGGACAAAATTAGCACTCTTCCTACACAAGAACGCTCTTTTCCCACGAGTTTGTTTGTGAGTAATATTCCGTTGAATACACACTCCAATATGAGCATTGATGACAAAATTGCTGATGCTTTCAATAATTCATCTCGGAAGACAATTTCATGCATACCTCCAATAATACAAAATGGTGAAGTGGTGGTGAGACCTATCATGGAAACTATTCGCAATGGATCTACAAAATGGAAAACCACAGCGGTTGGTTATTTTCTTGGGAAACGCCCGTATTTTTATCATGTTAAAGACTTTGCCAACTCCATTTGGCCAGGATCGCAGGAGGTAAAGGCTACAACGAATGGTTTTTTCTTCTTCCAGTTCAAAACTGTTGCATATATGGAAGAAGCAATTGAAGGAGGACCGTGGTTGTTTCAAGGACAACCAATTGTGATGCAGAAATGGGAGCCAGGGATGGTGATGAGGAAATTAAAACATACACAGGTCCCTGTTTGGATAAAATTAAGACACTTACCAGTAGAATTATGGATTGAGTAGGGCCTCAGTATAGTGGCCAGCGGTATTGGCAAACCCCATGTATCCAGATGAGATTACAAAGGCATGCACGAGATTGGACTTCGCTCGTGTATGTGTGATGTTGGATGTGAGCTCAAAATTACCTAAACCTATTATCATTATGACGCCAGACGAGGAAGGGGGAGAGACACTGTGCAAAATTGACGTGGAATATGAGTGGATACCTCCCAAATGTACAAATTGTATGACATTAGGGCACTCGGTTAAGGACTGTGCACTCAATAAACCATCCAAACCAATTATACCACCAGTGACTGTTTACGTTCCTAAACCAGGAGTTATGAGGCCGCCACCAGTGCCTGACCAGGAGACAATACCACCAGAACGAGAGATGGATAAGCAGAGAGATGGCCGTAAACCTCCTCGTGTTGGTGGCGAAAGGCCGAGTCGAAAGGGTAAGGGTAAGGAAATTGTCGTATACAATACGTTTGATGCTCTACACTTACTTGATGATGCAGATGAGATGTCACGGGGTCCTAATCAAAGCAGCCCCATTCTTGGTGACCCATGTTGAATGCAGTAATATGGAATGTTCATGGCCTGAACAAAAGAGACCATCAGCTAGCAGTGACGGATATCATTGCTGAGTTCAGGTTACAATTCCTTGGTCTTCTTGAAACTCGTGTTTGTATTAATAATGTAGCTGCTATTCAATCTTTCTTATTACCCAATTCGAAATGGTTTGTGGATTATGGAATGGTTGGTAATCGACTTTGGATTGCGTGGGATGATAACTTTATTGATGTTGATATTGTTGAATGTGGTACGCAATTCATCCATTGCCTTGTTTATATACGGTCACTACGTGAGTCAATTGCCATTATTGTGATTTATGGACCTACGGAGGTGGTAGACAGGAGGGAGTTATGGGGTTCCCTAAAGACTATTGCCATGCAGACTGTTGATATCCCGTGGCTTATTGGAGGGGATTTCAATGTGGTACGAGATCTTAGTGAAATATGTGGAGCATCGGGAGACATTCGAATGGCAATGGAAGAGTTTAATGACTGCATTCAGAATGCAGGTTTACTACCATTACCCATGCAGGGAGAATGGTATATGTTTCATAACTGCAGTGCAAGTCCACGAAATTTTTGGAAAAGGTTAGATCGAATGATGATTAATGATAGATGGATTCCAACATCTTTTTACACTAGCCTCACCCCACGTACTTCAGATCACTCACCGTTGATCTATACGGGGATAGTCAACAACAATATGGAGGTATGTTTCGATTCGTAATTACCTCACTTTATCACCAGCGTTTATTCCCAGTGTGCAGCAGGTTTGGCAACATAACATTATTGGGGTGCCTATGTATGCGGTAACAAGAAAACTCAAAGCACTTAAATCAGTGTTTAGACAGGAGAGGAGGAATAAGGGAGACTTATCACATAATGTCCAGCTGGCTAAAGGGTTTCTTGAGATGGCGCAACTACTTGTCAGTTCTAACAGACAGGATGAATTATTCTTGCAGCTAGAACATTGTTGTCGATTCATACTAACCAAAGCAGCCAAACTTGAACAAAGTATGCTCCAATAGCGAGCAAAAATGCAGTGGATGAAGGGGGGTGACCAGTGCTCCCAAGTATTCTTTCGTAAGATTGCTCAATGGAGATCGGCGAGGAGAATCTTACAAATCAATGATGATCATGGAGCCACTCATACAGAACCACAAGCGGTAGTCGATGAGTTTGTCATGTACTACCAAAACCTGCTTGGTGGGGAAAGAAGGAGAGACGTGATAGATCTGCGGTTCCTTCGACCATGGGTGAGACATCTATTGAATGAAGAGGACGTTAGCTCTTTACTCTTGCCATTCACACCAGCAGATGTCAAGCAGGCAGTTTTTGACATTGCTGAGGATAAGGCACCGGGGCTGGACGGGTATTCATCGGGCTTTTTCAAAGCTGAATGGCCTATAGTAGGGCAGGAAGTGACGTCGGCAGTGCTGGATTTCTTTACTACGGGACAAATTCTGAAGCAGATAAATACTACACTTCTGGCGCTTATACCCAAGGTACACTCTCCTATGTCCGTTGGTGATTTTCGTCCTATATCTTACTATAATGTGTTATATAAGATTATCGCCAAATTCATTGTCCAACAGTTGAGTGTGATATTGGACAAACTAATTAGTCCGTGCCAAGTGGGATTTGTGCCCAGTCGAAGCATTGGAGACAATATTATGTTGGCGTAGGAGCTATTTACAGGCTACAACCAGGCCCGTCTACCACCCCGATGTGCCTTAAAAGTGGACATTCGGAAGGCATACGACACAGCGGAGTGGGACTTTATGATCGCGGTGATGAAGTTATTTGGGTTCCCCTCTAATTTCGTGAAGTGGATTGAGGTGTGTGTTACTACAACTTCATTTTCTGTTGGGCCGAATGGGAAACCTCATGGTTTCTTTAAGGGGCCAAAAGGCTTCGACAAGGAGATCCTCTTTCGCCATACTTGTTTGTGCTTGTAATGGAAGTACTATACTTGGGTATACTACAGTTGATTAATCAGGATGAATTATTTTCCTTCCACTGGAAATGTGATACATCCAGGGTTTTTCAGTTGGGCTTTGCTGATGACTTGTTGTTATTCTGTCATGCTGATATGGACTCTATTAGAGTCATTAACACAAGATTGGATCGATTTGCTATATGGTCGGGGCTCAGGCTGAACGTGCAGAAAAGCCATCTTACTATCTCACGTTCAGCCCAAGGATTGCGCAAGGAGATGCTGACAACACTCGGGTTTCAGGAGGATGTCTTACCGATAAGGTATTTGGGGCTACCTTTCTTATCATCTAGCTTAACAATTGCTGATTGTCGTCCATTATTGGTGAAAATTGATAAACGTATTGCTGGTTGGGAGGGTATTGCACTGTCTTATGCTGGCAGGGTACAAATTATTAAATCTGTACTCATGTCGTTGAGTTTATATTGGGCATCGGCGTTCATACTGCTAAAGAAAGTTACAGACGAAATTGAGAAGAGGCTGTAAATTTTCTTGTGGAAAGGGACATCAACCAGTGGTTATGCTAAGGTTGCATGGAAAGACCTGTGTCGGCCGAAGGAGGAGGGAGGCCTAGGATTCAAGGATATTACTATCTAGAATCGTGCATTAATGGCTAAGAAACTATATCATATCATCAGGTGCGATAGGACCTCGATATGGGTTGAATGGCTCTACCAGGGTCGTTTACGAGATACTTCCATCTGGACGATTAGAGAGCATGGAGGATCATGGGTATGGCGGAAAATCCTCCATTTACGAATCTTCCTCCGATCTATGGTGGATCATCAAATAGGAGATGTGAGGAGATTCTACTTGTGGCAGGACCCATGGCATCATCTGGGACCCCTTAGTGACAGATTCCCACGTGGACCGAGGTTACTTGGATTGGAGGAGTCAACTAAACTCAGTATGGTGATTAGTGGAGGAGAGTGGCATTGGCCCTCTATCACAGATTTTGAGTGTTTGAAAATCACACATGTACTACCCACTATCCATGGAGGGGAGGACCGCATTATTTGGAGGTTCAATCATGGGCTTCCTACAGCTCACGCTCTTTACAGGCTTTTTGATCCACCTGGACAGAAAGTAGACGGGTCCTTGCTACTTTCGGGATCCCTCAAGATTCCACGTCACTTATTCATCCTATGGCTTGCTATTCTTGGCAAGTTGGCTACGACGGATAAACCATGGCTAGCCCACCTTGGCCCGTGTATTCTATGCAGCGAGGGAGCGACGGAGACACATGGCCACTTATTTTTTCAGTGTAGATTTAGTCGACAGTGTCTCACAGAAATTCGGAAAATGGTACGATTCTCGTGGCCCAATAGAGACTGGATGACGGATATTACATGGGCGTCCCGGAAATGGAGGGGTAAGCACATTATTAACATGTCTTACCGAGCGCTATTAGCATCATGTGTTTACCACATTTGGAAGGAGAGGAATTTGAGACGATTCGAGCAAACCGAAAGGACACCCAACACCATGGCAGTAGTAATTATTGAGGACATCAGGCAGCGGATACATAGCATTACTTTACCTAGTTTAGTCAGTACACGAGCTTTATTTAGACCTTGGCGTATCTCTTGGCCTGTCGGGGGGGACACCAACTGATAACCACCATGTTGTACTGTACTATTATTTTATTAATGAAACTTACATTTATCCAAAAAAAATAGATATAGGGGTTTTTTTGCCTATTTTCAAATCAGAAGGGGGACTTTTGCTGAGTTTTTAAATTGCATGGGAGTTATATGCAATTTGGCCCAAATAATTACACTGTCTTTCCCTGAGATCTGATATAATTACACGTAGATCTCCTATGGTTTGGAAATTTACATTTAGTACTCATGAGGTTTGCTTTCGTCTAATAAATTTACCCATCTATCACTTAAAATTCATAAAAATTGCTAATATTTTTTTTAAAAAAGGATGACAATTCATATTTACGCCCAATTGACTTATTTCAAGTAAAATAATACTTTCTGACTAAACTAGAAAATATACTTCCTTACATGCATTAACATGTGAAGATGCAGGGTAGTTTGGCTATAAAAAGATTTGTTTGACCTGCAATAAGTCAATAATAAGTAAATTGGGGGTAATAATGGATTTTCATTCATTTTTTTATTCATATTAGTAAATTCTGTGAACTTTGAGTAACATAAACAAACTTTAGGAATACTAGATTAAATTTTTTTAAATTACATTAAATTTACGTGTAGTTACACCAAACCTTAAGAATGGGAGGTGTAACTATCCCATGCAATATATGTTATCTCACATAACTTTGTATCAAACATTAAGACCAAATTTTTTATACAAAATCGACTCTAGTTCAACAAATGTAGTACTATAATATATTTTCATAAATACGACTAAAGAGTGATCATAACTCACACAATCATATGAATAAATCCATTGACCTCTAAAATAAATAACAATAGCAATATTATTTTGCTATGCCATATTTTCACAACAAAATAAAATATATATCTAAAAACTTGAGTTAATAACATTTATAACAAAAACAACCAAATGTATAAATATAAAAAAAATTTAGTAAAAGGAACTTACTATACTAGTTTTGATTGTAAAAATCCTCAATTGAAAATGTCAAATAAAATAAAATAAAATTTTGGGTCAAATGCACTTTCCATCCCTAAAGTATACATAAAATCGTCATATATACCCCTTTAAACTATAAAATATAACAAACTCCCTCATAATATGGATCAAAAGCTTTATAACAAAAATACCCTTATTGTTTGCACCCTCTAAAATATATTTTTAGTCATCACAAAAAAACGCAATCTCAATTATTATAATTTTTTATTTAAAATAAATATTATCCAAAATTTATAACTTTTGTAATTAGTATG
>NW_011628073.1:0-176 GCF_000512975.1 Sesamum indicum | reverse complement strand
TATAATATTTTATTATTTTATGAGTGATGATATGCTATATTTTAAATATTTGTGCATGTAATTTAATATAAAAATCTATAAGTTATGAGTGATGATGGATATTTTTTAAGCCTATCATACAATATTGTTGTATCTTGGACAAGGTTCTTATAGTATGGGGCTATATAATTCAGACT
>NW_011628072.1:264736-269751 GCF_000512975.1 Sesamum indicum | reverse complement strand
ATGTTTTCTTTGTCGACTTATGCTTGCTACCGTACCCATCTAGGAGTGATAATGGCACTTCAACCGTAGACTTGAACTCGTAATCCAATCACGGATCTGTCCTTCCGTCAATCTTGGTCTTGCAACATTCCTTTGTACTCGATTGTTAGTGAATACTTTCTTGTTCCTATGGTATGAATGGTCCGAGGGGAGGAAGTGTCAGTGGCAGTCAAACTAGTACCCCTTCCTACAATTTTGCGGGTAGAATTCACGTGTCTTACATACAAATTAGACACCCTATAACACTAGTGGAACTCTATCCAAATGTCATCCCATAAATGGATAGGTCGTTCATAATCCACATCAACGTGGTGCGCATTAGGAATGTCTCATGCTTTGCACTGTCATACATCAATACACTCAAATGCCACAAATTCTACAAGTCCTTGATTAGCTGCTCCAGGTAAACATCAAAGAGACATTTTGGAATGGAAGGACCGGGGATCACCATCGTCAAGAACCTAAACTCAGAATATTAGAATAGGTTACCAAAAAGCTAATTGGATTGGCGATTTTGGGAACAATTTAGGAATGTTTATGAATGTGATATTATCTTGATAAATATAGTAAGTTCATCTGTACCACCATGTGTTTTTTGTGCTTACTATTTACGTTGAACGGTGTTTTAACATCACAATAAATGGCCACAAACCTAAATAACTCATGTAGGTAGGCTGCGCATTCGATGACAGCTATGAAACCAACTTCCAAGGGTTGGTCTGAAATGTTCCATGTCGAGGACTTTGAGACTGGTCATTGAGAGTCCTAAAGAGACTTACACTAAGTATCGCATTCATTGGATGAGTGCCATCTTTCATCAACGACAGACATGGGATGTCTAATAATTTTAGTCGATTAGTTGACAAGGTTGTTAACTGATTGAATTGACTCACGAGAATTATCATATGGAAGTTTTGGAGGTTTGGTTGGTATGACTTGAATTCTCGGTTCAAATAATATATGATTAGTTCTTGGACTTGTGGAATCATGGCAGCCACATGCATATGAGGGCAATATCTTGGATCTGGCGAGATATGGTTGTACCTCCAATATGGTCGTTATAAGCGTTGTCCAGTGTAGTCGGAGTATGTATTGGAGACGGCGGATTTGATGATAGAATTCGTCCCCTATCAGTATATAATGGATATATCTCCTATGAGCTCCGAGATATTTAGACTCTCTAAATCTATTGCCATAGCGATTAGTCGAATAGGAAATGGTTTCCTTTGTCGAACAAGAGTAAATGCGCATTTCAAGTTTTCAGCATAGTTGCCTTGTCTAGGATGGGAACTGACGCCCAATTTCATGCCCTAGTCTAAGGCTGGAAGATGGCCGATGGAACGATTGGACCTGTTTAGAACTTGAGAGCCTAAATATTTACGCCAACATTCACCTAGTCTCTAGTGCTGTGGGCCATTGCTAGACGGTCACCCATGGTGATGGGCGTTTTCGATTAATGATTAATTAAAAATAATTAAGTAAATTAGATTTAATTATTTATTTATGTTGTATACAATATACTCAAGTCTAGCTGAGGGTGAACCTAAAGAGTCACACACAAATCACTAAGGAATTGGTGGAATTAATTTTGAATTTAATTCGAGAAGAAAAAAATTAAGTTAATTGGATTGAATTAATTTAAGGAGAAACACACAAATCACTAAGGAATTGGTGGAATTAATTTTGAATTTAATTCGAGAAGAAAAAAATTAAGTTAATTGGATTGAATTAATTTAAGGAGAATGTATAAATCATTGGATCATTTATTTATAATCCATTTGACGAATAACTAAAGATTAATTACTTGAATTAATTAACTTTTGGGCTTATCATCTTTAAATTAATTAGATTAATTTATTAAATTTGGCTTAATTAATTGATTGCATCAATTAATTAGTATTCGGGCTTAGATTTATTTAATTGAATTAAATGAATCTTTGGACTCTTTTGAGCTAAAATTAATTTAATTAATTATTGTACAATGGAATTTGGTTGGGAATGATTTAATTTGATTAAATCAAGTTTGGTGTATACTTAAAGTCCAAGCCCAATTGAAGGAGGTTTGACCAAGTTAAGAAGGAGTTGAAGCTCCTCACCATGATGAACATAATGGAGTAGTTATTTCATCATGGTTGAAGGTTATATCTATGAGTGTGTATAGGTTACCTTGGAGGCAAATTTCGTAGTTATTAAATTTTGAATTCAGTTGTACGTAATATACAAAACTACACACAAATCCTTACACATGAGCCACCTATTTTGCTCCTTTTCTCTCTCTCAAAATATTCTCCTTTTGTTCTATATTGAATTTGATACAAAACTAAAAAATAGTGTTTGTTTGGAGTTATTTTTCTTCTTGTTCTTTTTTCTATCTAGCAATAAAAAAAGAACTATATCTATTCCATAGCATGGTGTGGACAAATTAGAGGGGTTCTAATTGGAATTATAAAGTGAACAGAAGAGGAACAAAAAGGAAAACAACGCACGTTGTTGCTCATCCAAAGAAACAAAAGGTAAAGTTTTATATTACATTTTTGTGCCTTTTGTTTCATCCTCTAGCCACATGTCTAGCATGCTTATATATTTATTATTATTCTTTTACCAAAAACCTAATTCGCAAAAATTTCAAAGGGAACACCCTTTTGAACAGCTTTAATTTTTTTATTTCACACTTCCGCGCGTTCCCGGGTCATACCGATTCTTTCAATGGTATCAAATTACGTTTCGGTGTTTTCGCTTTAGGATTAACATGTTATTATGTGTTGCGCATGAAGAACGTGTTTAATTTGTTTTAAAAAAACACGTTTTATGTCTTTGAAGCATGGTTATGTGTTTAAAAAATTTGTAATAGTTTTGCTTTTAAATTATGGATATATATGCATTTTTTGAAAAATTGAATTTTCTATATATGTATGATTTTATTTTAGTTCATAATTATAGAAATTTAAAAAAAATTTGAAAAATAGAGTAGTACAGCCCTTGTTGCCCTGCCGGCTGGTCACTGCCTAGTAGGATAGCGCTTGGGCACTGGATGTGCAAGGCCGATAGCAGACAACCGTGTGCGGTTTCGAACAACTGGCCGTTTTGTGTCATTTTTTCCAAAAAAGTGAATTTTTCTGATTTCTGCAATTTTTTTGAAATTATTGATTTTGGCTAATTTTAATTTTAATTTAACTGGATATTTCTAAAATTAAATTGTGCTATAAATTAATTAGGAAATGGTTTCCAAACAAACCAAAAAAATTGTACATTGAATGCATGGATGATATCCCTTTTTAATTACATTATTAGTATGTTATTTTCTGCATTTAATTATATTTTTGGTATTTGATATTCGATATCTATTGTTAAATACATGGATTGTATTTATTTGTTTAGCATGTTTATATATTATGTAAATGTATTAATTATTATTCATTGGATAAACAATGGGAATGATGACAAAGCTCATTGGCTGAATGCATGTTTTACTTTTATGTTGGGTGAGGCCTGCGTGTCTTTTTGTTTTAATTTCTTCTTTTGTTTTAGCCTTGAAAAAATAAGGCTTTTTTTCTTCCTCCTTTCATACCCTCCCCAACTTTTGATTAAGGTTTCGAACTGCAGTTGTAATGACTGTGGAATTTGAGTTGAGATTTATTTTGAATAATGTAAACTTCCAAGGAGATGAAGGCCTAGGCTTGTTAGACGGAGCACAAGACGAAAGAAGAACAAAGAGAAAGGCCTTTCAAAATGATAATGGATTACTATTTTGTAATACTTAGGCCACACCCTAAATTGACCATAAATTCACTGGGAGCACAGTGAGTCACTTAGGATTGGGCTTGATCATCCAATAGGGGCATGCTAAACTTGTTTTTGCATATGGTATATAGTTTAATATTTGAAGTATGATGTATTTGGAATGATTTGTTTATACTCAATGATTAAAACGAATGCATTAAAAAATCTCGTAATGATGAGGTATCGGTTAGATGGTCCAAGATAAATATTAGGCCCATAATGGATTAAAACTCAAATGGTTTGATTAAAATCGAAGCCTCCCATCCACAGCAATGTGGTGTGGATGTTATTTTCACTGTTTCGTAGTGTCACGAGTCGTGGCATGTTTGGAATGGAAGAAAGCTACACTTTTGTTATAAACAAATGGAATATACTCCCGTTTCCATGTCTCACGAGTCGTGGGAGGCGGCAGTTGCGCTATTTGTTTTGTTGATGGGTCGGGCCTATTATTGAGTAGCGTGATTCGCTTGGATTCCTCAAGATTACATGAAAAAGCAAGGCAAAATAACTTGGGGATCTCATTCGAATAGAATGGTATAGGTTACCTCACATAAATCCTTTTTTAGTGTGAATCATAAAAGCAGGGCATGGAGAATTGCGTTTGTGGACTGCAAGCCCACTAGGAAATGATTTCTTAGAAACCCCACTTGAGAATGATGGGTTTTCTAAAGAAAAAGTAGGATGGGTTAATGAATAAAGACCTTGTCCTCGACTTGATATTTAATATTACAATAATCTACTAAATTTCTGTTTACATTTGATGTATATGTCTAACAACCCTCCACTTCAATTCTTGAATCTAACAGATTTAACTGAACAAACTACAATGATTGGCTGCGAAATCTTAGGATTGTCCTAGATTTTGAGACAAGGCTTATGTTCTGGATAGGTCTCTTCCTCGGGCCTTCGCGAAAGGGTCCACATGCGAAGAACGTTTGATGTTCGAGAAGTAGCATGGGGACAACCGGAAGGTTCGCAATATCATACTCGGGTCAATGACCAATGACATCCAAAAATAGTACGATAGGCATGATGATGTCCAATTGATAACGCTCCGCATGAGCCAGGTTTATGCGGTTCCGAACTGGCATATTAGATATGCTGTGGCAAAAGCATTTTTTGGTGCCAAGATGAGTAAAGGGTCTTCTATACAGGAGCATGAGGTTAAGATGCTATTCCTTGTGGAGAAGCTCAAG
>NW_011628072.1:263278-264365 GCF_000512975.1 Sesamum indicum | reverse complement strand
GACCTTAGAAGTGAAAGGCAAAGGGGCCGAACGGTGGAGGAGGAAGAATGGTAAGATAAAATTCAACATCAACGAAAACTAAACACAACTTTAATAGGGAATATGAATGTATTTATGAAGGATTTTCACAAAGAAAAGAAAGAGGTTTAATAGTATCTAGAATTGTGTAATATAAGCAATTTTTCTCTGAGTTTTAAAGATGCGAGGAATAATTTGAACATATTTTTGAGATATTGGAAGTTGCTTAAATTTCTTCTTTTTTTTATTAAGTTGTATTTTATTGATATCCACTACAGGTAAATCATGAAAGAAACAATTCTGATGAAAAAATAGTGGACCTTGCACTTATATTGAACAAATAATTTGAATTTAGAAAAGGAAAAAATTTTTATCTTCTAGCATATTGCTACACATAAAAAATGGGGATAATGACGTCATTATCAGGTTCTGTTTCTACTGTGTTCCAATACCCATTTTAATATGAAATGGGCTTTGAAATGGCCTGCTGATACGTGCCAAATCCCGCCTTTTTTTTATAGTGTACGTTATTTAAATTGTTGCAACACTGTAAATATTTCAAATTTAGACACAATTTCATGTGTCCTAAATACACTCATATTCCCTATTAAAGTTGTGTTTAGTTGTCGTTGATGTTGAATTTTATTTTTTGTTCTGCTTTAAGTTCATTCATCATATTCACACTTAATGTATTTACACACATACACTCACACTCACACTCACACTCACATACGTAATAAATCACCCAACGATTGCTTACTCACCCTGTTGTCAAATAATGGGAGAAATGTAGATCTTTATTCAACGATTCAACTTCATTCACCTTTCAATTCTATTTTACAGTTTTTAACAAAATCTAACATATATCTCATTTCACCTTGTAGATGGAAACTATAATTGAGAGAGATAACTTTTATTGTTGTTGGAGAGTTAATGTGTGCTCTTTCCGGAGCCACTTGATTTAAATTTTCCAGCACGCCCTCCGCCTTCACCTCCACCACTTCCCCTCCACCACGATCATTCCTACAAGTACCTCCAATATTACAACAGGCATGGCAGATATTCCTTT
>NW_011628072.1:256827-260518 GCF_000512975.1 Sesamum indicum | reverse complement strand
TAATAATTAAGATTCAATTATTGCAGGAGCTAACACGGTCAAGCAATGAAGGATTTTCACAAAGAAAAGAACGGGATCTAACTGAGAATTGAATTATGTAATGTATCGCAATTCTGCTCAAAGTTCTAAAGATGCGAGGAATAATTTGAATATATTACGGAGATATTGGACTTTAATTTCTTAAGTTGTACTTTATTGATATGCAGTATAAGTAAATCATGAAAGAAACTATTCTGATGAAAAAATAGTGGACTTTGCACTTATATTGCACAAATAATTTGAATTTAGAAAAGATAAAGATTTTATCTTCTAGCATATATGCTACACATAAAAAATGGGGATCTTGAAGTCATCTATCAAGTTCTGTTCCAACTGTGTTCCAATACCCATTTCAATATAAAACGGGCTTTGGGTTGCCCAACTGATTTGTGCCAAATCCTGCCTTTTTTTATAGAGTATGTTATTTAAATTGTTGCAACACTATAAATATTTTGAATTTGGACAAAATTTACACTCATATTCCCTATTAAACTTGTGTTAAGTTGTGGTTGATGTTGAATTTTATTTTTTGTTCTGCTTTAAATACAATCATCATATTCACTCTTTATGTATTTACATCCATACACTCACGCTCACACACTCACATACATAATAAATCACCCAACGACTGCTTACTTACCCTCTTGTCTTTGTATCTTCCATTTTATCTCATCTCTGTATCTCTCCCCCCTCCCCCCGCCACATACTCCAAAGAATTCTTTGTACACACAAGAGAAGATGGAGGAGAACTCAAATAATCGGAGAAATGTAGATCTTTATTCAACGATTCAACTTCAGTCACCTTTCAATTTTATTTTATAGCTTTTTACAAAATCTAACATATATTTGATTTCACCTTGTAGATGGAAACTATAATTGAGAGAGATAACTTTTATGGCTGTTGGAGAGTTAATGGTGTGCTCTTTCCAGAGCCACTTGATTTCAATTTTCCGGCACCACCTCCGCCTTCACCTCCACCCCTCCGCCTTTCCCTCCACCACCATCATCCCAACTAGTACCTCCAAAAAGTGCAACAGGTATAGCAGATCTTCCTTTCTTTGTTGCTTTCTTTGTGGTTTTTTTTCTTTTTCTAAACAAATATACATATGTGGGATCTCCACTCTTCTTCATTTCGTTAGATCTTTTATTTTAAATATAAATTTTTAAGAAGTACTAACTTAAAATTGGTAAGTTCTCAATCTTCAAAGTGTAAATACAATTTTTTTGTTTTCACCTTTGATTTTTGAAACAAACACTAAAAAAAAAAAAAAAACTCAAAATTAGCTTTCTTCATTTTTCAATTTTTTATGGGGTTGGATTTGTGAAGATTCTGTGTTCTCTCTCTCTTTTCATTTTTTTTCTATGTTTCTATAGTATATTGTTGAACACTAGTGATTTATGGATGGGATTTATATGTACATTCAAACAATAAAGCCAAGATTTTGGGAATTTGTTGAAAGTAGTGTGGCGCATGTATGTTTATTGGTCTAGTTCATCAACTAATAATTAAGATTCAATTCTTGCAGGAGCAAACACGGTCAAGCAATGAAGGATTTTCACAAAGAAAAGAACGGGATGTAACTGTATATAGAATTGTGTAATGAAGAGCAATTTTCCTTAGAGTTTTAAAGATGCAAGGAACAATTTGAATATATTTTGGGGATATTGAAAGTTGCTTTAAGTTCTTCTTTTTTTTATAAGTAAATCATGAAAGAAACAATTCTGATGAAAAAATAGTGGACCTTGCACTTATATTGCACAAATAATTTGAATTTAGAAAAGATAAAGATTTTATCTTCTAGCATATATTCTACACATAAAAAATGAAGATCATGACGTCATCTATCAAGTTTTATTCCAACTGTGTTCCAATACCCATTTCAATTTGAAACGGGCTTCGGAATGGCCTGCTGATACGTGCCAAGTCCCGCCTTTTTTTGTAGTGTATATTACTTAAATTGTTGCAACACTGTAAAATATTTTGAATTTGGACACTGTTTCATGTGTCATAAATACATTCATATTCCCTATTAAAGTTGTGTTTAGTTGTAATTGATGTTGAATTTTATTTTTTGGTATGCTTTAAATACATTCATCATATTCACTCTTTATGTATTTACAGACATAAACTCACACTCACACACTCACATGCATAATAAATCACGCAACGATTGCTTACTTACCCTTTTTTCTTTGTATCCTCCTTTTTATATCATCTCTGTATCTCTCCCCCCTCCCCTACACATACACCAAAGAATTGTTTGTGCACACAAGAGAAGATGGAGCATAACTCATATAATGGGAGAAATGAAGATCTTTATACAACGATTCAACTTCATTCACCTTTCAATTCTATTTTACAGTTTTTCACAAAATCCAACATATATTTAATTTCACCTTGTAGATGAAAACTATAATTGAGAGAGATAACTTTTGTCGCTATTGGAGAGTTAATGATGTGCTCTTTCTGGAGACACTAGATTTTAATTTTCCAGCACCACCTCTGCCTTCTCGTCCACCACCATTATCCCAACAAGTACCTTCAAGAGACAACTGGCATGGCAGATCTTCCATTCTTTCTTGCTTTCTTTGTGTTTTTTTGTTTTACTAAAAAAATATACATGTGTGGGATCTCCACTCTTCTTCGTTTGGTTAGATCTTTTATTAAATATAAATTTTTAAGAATTACTAACTTAAAATTGCTTAGTTCTCAATCTTCAAATTGTACATACAATTTTTTTGTTTTCACCTTTGATTTTTGAAACAAACTCTTCAAAACAAAAATTTAAAATTGGCTTTCTTAATTTTTTAATTTTGTATGAGGTTGGATTTGTGAAGATTGTTTGTTCTCTCTCTCTTTTCTTTTTCTTTTCTTTTTTTCTTTAGTATATTGGTGAAAACTAGTGATTTATGGATGGGAGTTATATGTACATTCAAACAACAAATCCATGATTCTGAGAATTTGTTGAAAGTAGTGTGGCGCAAGTACGTTTATTGGTCTAATTCATCAACTAATAATTAAGATTCAATTCTTGCTGGAGCAAACATGGTCAAGCAATGAAGGATTTCACAAAGAAAAGAACGTGATCTAACTGTATCTGGAATTGTGTAATGTAGAGTAATTTTGCTCAGAGTTTTAAAGATGCGAGGAATAATTTGAATACATTTTGAAGATACTTGAAGTTGCTTTAATTTCTTCTTTTTTTTTATTAAGTTTTACTTTATTGATATGCACTATAAGTAAATCATGAAAGAAACTATTCTGATGAAAAAATAGTGGACTTTGCACTTATATTGCACAAATAATTTGAATTTAGAAAAGAAAAAGATTTTATCTTTCTAGCATATATGCTACACATAAAAAATGGACATCATGTCGTCATTTATCAAGTTCTGTTCCAACTGTGTTCCAATACCCATTTCAATATTAAAAGGGCTTTGGAATGTCCTGCTGATATGTGCTAAATCCCGCATTTTTATGTAGTGTACGGTATTTAAATTGTTGCAACACTGTAAATATTTCGAATTTGGACACAATTTCATATGTCATAAGTACACTCGTATTCCCTATTAAAGTTGTGTTTAGTTGTTGTTGATATTGAATTTTATTTTTTGTTCTGCTTTAAATACATTCATCATATTCATTCTTTAT
>NW_011628072.1:224431-256626 GCF_000512975.1 Sesamum indicum | reverse complement strand
ATCTTTATTCAACGATACAACTTCATTCACCTTTCAATTTTATTTTACAGTTTTTTACAAAATCTAACATATATTTAATTTCACCTTGTAGATGGAAACTATAATTGAGAGAGATAACTTTTATGGCTGTTGGAGAGTTAATGTGCTCTTTACAGAGCCACTTAATTTCAATTTTACGACACCACTTCCGCTTTCCCCTCCATCTTAAAGCCCGATTTAAGGTAGCGATGTCTCGTAAGCCCTTCCCACCTTCCAATAACAGTTTACATATATATTGCCATGCTACCTTGGCATAGCCCCTAGTCGTCCCTCCTTTCCAGAAGAACGCTAGAAGTCGCTTCTCAATCTCCCTTATAACACCTTAGGCTATAGGAACGTTGAGGAACAATAAATGCTCAACGCCATAAGGATAGATTTGATGATCTGCATCCTCCCAGCATAGGACAACCCCAGACCTTCCCATCCTTTAATACGTTGGTCAATTTTCGATAACAATGGCTGACAATCTGTTTTCAAATAATTGAGACGAGAGAAGGGAAAGTCCCAAGTATCTCATCGGTAACTGCCCTTCCTAGAATCCCACCATCACCAACAACTCTACTAGAATCTCGTGTGCCGAGCGAGAGATAATAAGGTGGCTCTTATGTGCATTAAGCCGTAGACCCAACCATGATGCGAACATATCTAAGCCTTGCTTGAAGACCCCTATAGAATCCATATCAGCTTTACAAAATAACAGTAGATCATCTGCAAAACTAAGCTGAAAGAGTCGAGCAGGAGCACATTTTCAATGGAATGAAAAACGCCATCCTGTTCAATCAACTATAGGAATAAAAGATGTAACACCTCCATCACAAGAACAAATGCGTAATGCAACATGGGATCACCTTGCCTGAACCCTTGTGAGCCTGCAAAAAATCCATGGGGTTTCCAATTCAGACCCACCGAGAATGAGGGTGTTGTTACACACTCTTCTATCCACCGAATAAATTGTGCTGGAAATCCAAACATGTCCAAAAATGCTAGTAGAAAGTCGCATTCCACTGTGTCATAGGCTTTCTGAATATCCACCTTAATGGTAGATCTAGGTGGGAGACGCACCTGGTTATACCTTGTAAATAATTCCTGTGCAAGCATGTCAAAACTAGGCACAGTGGAGCATTGCGTGTATTTGTAAAAAACGGAAGAGGAAATTTTAGAGAATTGAATCTATTTTATTTGAATTTAGCAGAGTTTAGTACATGTATATATAGAATAGAGATGAAGCAGTTTTGAGAGATAACAAACTAAACTAACTTTCAAGAAAGAAAAGAAGCCAATGGACTAATAAAAGCGTGTTCAAAAGAACACGCTTTTATAAGTTTACAAATAAAAAATAAAAGCAAACGGCTACTGTTCACTGTCTTCTTCAACCTCATATTTCTGCAACTCTTTTCCTTCAATGGACAGATCCAAGTGGCTAGAATCAAGTTTTACAGCCTCCCTGCAAGTTGGACTTGTATCGAAGGTGGTCAGGCCTAACTTAGAAGACTAGAACAGAAAAGAATTCGAAGGTAGAGGCTTAGTAAAGAGGTCTGCCAATTGGAGCTTTGAATTCACATATTTAGGTAAAATACGATCTTCTTTCTATTGGTCCCTCAGAACGTGGCAGTCTATCTCAACATGCTTTGTCCTCTAATGAAACACTGGGTTCTCTGTGATGTGTATCGCTGCTTTATTGTCACAATAGAATGGCACAGGGGTGAGAACATCCACTTTCAATTCCTTAAGTAAATTATTAACCCAAACAATCTAGCATACGGTGGTAGCCATACTCCTGTATTCTGCCTCTGCAGATGATCTAAACATTGTACTTCGTTTCTTGGTTTTCCAAGAAACTGGGCTGCTTCCCATCATTATGCAATATCCCATTAGTGAACTTCTTGTTACTTGGCAAGCTGCCCAATCTGCACCAAAGTAAGCTTTCAGTTTAAAATTATTATTAACAGGGAAGAATAGACCTGAAGAAGGTAGTCCCTTCAAATATCTAACAAGGTCAACTGCTACGTTCCAGTGTTGCTTACAGGGTTGTTGGATATACTGGTTAAGTTGCTGAGTAGCATAGCTGATGTCCGGTCTGGTAAATCCAAGGTATAAAAGCCTTCCCACAAGCCTTCTATATTTGGAAGGATCTTCTAATGTTACCTCAGACTCTGAAATAAATTTTAGGCCTGCTGGAAGTGGAGTTGGAGCTATTTTTACCTTGTCAAGTCCCATGACTTTTATGATGTCCATGGTATATTTGTTTTGTGTGACAATCAAACCTTGTTCTTATCTAGATAATTCTAGTCCTAAAAAGTACTTGGCTTCTCCCACGTCTTTTATAGTGAACAATCCATTCAGGTAGACTTTCACTTCTTGAACAGAACTTTCAGTGGGTGCAGTGACCAAAACATCATCAACATATACAAGAAGTGCAAATGTTCAATTTGAGATATTTGGCTTTGATTTTTCACAAGTCTTAAGATGGGGTCTTACAAAAAAATGCATTAACACTCTGATACCCAAGTCAGTAAACAGTTATAGAAAATTGAAATTGACTAAGATAAGTGTAAGGTAGAGGGATAATCAAACATAAGAATGATTATAATATGAATACTCTATGTGCATAAATATAACTGAAATGGTTGATTTATGGAAACACTTGCGCTAATCAAACAAGATTTTGATTATCACACAAGGCTGTTCTTGTACACCTTTATTTTAGATTGGAAAGTTTAAAATTCTTATTCTGTTGTCAAATATTTTGAAGCATTATGTTTTTCTCATTTATTTAATTTGGTTTAGAACATTTTGGCAAATGATAGTTATCCATTATCAACATTTTATCCCCCATCTGGTTAGAGATAGAGATCGCTTACAAGGTGATAAGTCGCTCATTCCACTTACCATATCTTGCAGACCAGGTGTATGAGACTTGTGAGGAGGAGCTATACTAGGGTTTGTAGCTAATCAAGGGATGCAAGTGGCATCTATTAATAAGTTTTGTAGACAATTTATTCATTGAAATTACTTCTACTTCTGTTTAGTTGTTAGGACTTGGTGCCAGATTTTAGATTTTAAGATTTGTGTTTTTCCGCTGCAAATATGTATTGAAATTTTATTGCTTAGGTGTTATTACTGTTGAGTTTGGATCTATGGTGCGTAGTGGGCGCTTCATGGTACTAAGGCTAGTGGCTTGATGGCATGGCCATGTCATGGCCCTTGATCCGGGGCGTGACAATGCGAGTTCTTGTTTGGAAGATTTTTCACATTTATTGTGATGGATAATATTATAATTTCATTCTCTAGTTGGTGACAATTGTTTTTTTTCCTTTTGTGTGTGATGGTGGTGTTGGGGGGAGGGGGGGAAGGCTGATAAGGAATTTTAGAAAAGGAGAGAGAAAAATGTATAACACATTATTGCCTTAAAATATTTGATGAGTTGGCACGTACTTGTCAATAGAATAGAAAAATGTGAAGAGCAATTTAAATAGGAGGTGAGTCATGATTGATGTGTTGTCTTGCTTGAAAAGTCCTCACATTTATTATGAGCATTTTTTTTTTCAGGAGAGAGGCTTTCACAAGAACGCACACAATATTAAGACAGTTAAGTTGATGTAACAGTAAAGTTGGAGAATATGTTGTCTCAGATATGTCTTTCTCCCCCTACTTTTTTATGCATCTTTTTTTATGGCCATATGTAGGACTTTATAAGTTGGGTGGCTTTGACGAATTCTACTAAAGTCGAGACTGTGGCATTCTCACAATCTCACAATTGTAAAATGCTAATTATATGTAGAACGAAGTATTTAATAAAATAATTAATTTTATGAAAAAAACAAGTATTTAATGAAATCATTTTGCCGCTTGATATAAACAAATAAAAAAAATCACTATATCTATAAAACAATAATCAATTATTTAACGAACGTCAATTAAACATACAAAAGATATTTTTAGCCATCGAAATTCAAGAATTTTCTTTTCTCATTTTAAAAATAAAATGACTAATTTTATAAACAATACAAAACCTACGGGAGGCAAACAATAATTTGGGTATAATGATGGGGTGCCATGTGAAAGTTTGGTGAATATGTACAATATTTTTATTGTATTAAATTCCTCCTAATTCGAGTCAAGATTTTGTCTTTTGATGCCTCCTTTCCGTTTCACATGAAATTTTCAATAAAACCTTGAAAATCCAAGTTGACCAAACTCCCAAGCGTATGCACCATCATTCTCTATCCAAATTCTCTCTCTATTTTTCCAGCGCACAGGCAACAAGCTCCATTAAATTCACTTCATTTTAGTTAATTCAATACAGAACTACACCTGCACTCTTCTCAGTGCCTCTGACGCCTTCTTCACCAAGCCATAACGAGGTGCGTATAGACCTCCTTCTCCATTAGAAAACAAGTTGTGATTTCTTTATTGGTTTGGAAGCACGATGGACATGGTCATCACGTGTTTTTCTTGTGTGTTGCTAATCTTACCCACGCGTGTTTTTTATCGTGTGTTGCTAATCAAGAGTTGTGGAATCTTGTCTCTGTTGTCTAGTTTCTAATTTTTTTTTTCATTTTTATTTTTTAGTTCCGTGAGGTGTTGAATTAGTTTCGTGTGAGAAGGTTTTAATTTTTGATATTTGTTTTTAATTACAACACTTATTTGAAGGACACCACAACAACTACCTTGAATGCATCAATATTGATTACAAGTCTAGTAGATAGAAGTCATTATATGGTACTTGTAGTTAATCTATTTATCCCTTAGACTTTAAATTCATTTTATAAAATTTTGTGTCCTCTATGCGGTAGATTTTCAGCTTGATGTCAAGGGATGTCATGATGTCTATGCTTCGTTTAATAAGTTATGTTGCAGTTGAACATCTCGATGGTGATAATAGATATCATGCTGGGCAATACGGTTTGCAGGTGAGTAGGCTAACTTAATTTACTTGTTAGTTTAATATATAAAGGAAAGTAATTATAAAGAGCTCTCTTGAAATTTTAAAATTAAAATTATCCCCTTATTATTGGAAAATTTATGAATGCTAGCTGATTTTAACGTCCACCAAATAATTAACATATTTCATTAGAACACATTAGATTTTCATCAATTTTTTTATGGTGCTTAGATCAAAATACTCTTATGGACTATGAAATCTTTTATTTATTTTTAAAAATATTGAAACTTTTTTGAAAAGCTTGAAGGGCAAGAATAACATTTAATATTGTCAACTTATTTTATTATTTGACAAAAAGAAAAAAAATAAGGAAAAAATAGATATTTTTTCGTCCTCCATCCAAGGATTACATAAATTCATGAAACATCAGGGATACTAGTAATTTTTCAAACAACAATGGTATTTATAATTATGAAAAACCTTAAGAGGTCATTGCAATTTATCCTAAATATAATGATCGTTTTAACCTTTTCTCTCACTAGCGTATTGGTGTTTGGAGGTTAGTCTTTTGTCAGGAGGACATGCTTGTTTTTCTTTAGACTTTTATTCCTTAGCGTATTATTTGAGTCTTGTCAAAGGACGACCTCAAGATTGATGATTTTCTTGTTTAAGGATGTTGAGAAAGGGGTCTTGTTTACTAACATCCCACCAGTGCTCCAGCTTCACTTAAAATGGTTTGAATACGAGTTTGTTCGGGATGGTAAGGTAAAGTTAGTAGTTAAACTTCTCTTCCAACTTATGAGATGCATGATTTGCAAATTTTTGTTATCATACTGTACTGGTGAATACAATGTAAAGAGTAGAGCAAAATATGTACAAATTGGCTATGTCTTACCACTTTCTGTGTGCAGCTTAAGAAGATTGGTTAGATAATAGCTTTGTTCTTGTACTATAACATATATTACGATCAAGATTGCAAGTTAGACATATTTTCTCTTACTAGAAGCAAATACATAAAAAAAGCCTTCTTATGATAGTCAAATTTATTGCTTGGGTATGTCCTACCAAGTCTAATGATTAACATAGCCTAAATTGAAATTTTGGTCTTCATGTTAGAGGATGGAAATTTTACGACAGCCAAATATGGAGGTGGTAATTTAGTGACATTAACTATTATTATTTGTGTAATTTCAGGACTTTAGCAATCAGAATCTCCAAATTTGGTCGAAATATGCTAAGGGTATGTCTTTTTGGATTTTCAAAAAGGGAATTTGTTTGACTAAACAAAATAAATAAAATAAAATAAATTATGTGCCACAAAGAGAGTTTTGGCTACCTATTGAAAGTTTGACTAATTGGTGCATTAATAGTCATATCCAAGTTGGGTTTCTAGTAATATGAATGATTTTTTATTTGTTGTTGATCACATGTAGATAAATGACCGCTATGAATTTCCTCTTGAACTTGATCTGGATCTATTGTAAATGTTGCCGGAGAAAATATTCCTCACACATGCTTCGTCTTTAATTTGGACTTTGGTCCCATTGGTGTGGATCAAAATTGTAAAAAAATTGAAAGCGATAGGACCTATTTTGCAAGTCAAGAAAGATAAAGAACTAAAATGCCAAAATTCAAAATATAGGACAGAAATTTTGTTCCAGCAAAAATTGACCACTGGGATTATTTTCTTATTCAAATTGCAATATCTCTAAATTTTCTTATTCTTCACACTTGAAAAACATTAGGTTACATTTTCATTCTGACTATTTTGATTCTTCGCAGTGTTTTGGTCCATAGTGGTGTTGTGCACGGTGGACACTATTATGCTTTCATAAGGCCAACTCTATCCAACCAGTGGTATTGAGTTAGTTATGGGATTTAATCCATAAAAGAGTGCATATCTATATTTATAAATGTTCTTTAGCTTTGTATTGTCTGAGAAGCTTAAACTTAACTATCTTCATTTGACACACTATGTTTTTACTAGGCCATTGACTAATACTTTAGGAAAAAATTGATTTCACGTCCTACAAGTTAACCTCTTTGCGATTTTGGTACACTATTAATTTTTTCATGAAATAAATTTAATAGAATTAAGGCTTGATGCAAATTGCAAATTTTTGGGAGTTATGGAATGCAATATGGTGATTTTGAAAAAAATTGGACCAAATATTGCCAAAGACTAACTTGTCAGACATAAGGAAAAACTGCATTTTTGGTCCATATGTTAGGGCCTATTTCACTTTAATCCTATTTATTATGATTTTCTCACATTGTATCCCATAAGTTGAAACTTTTCTCAATTTTAATCTTTAAGTACATTTTTCATCCAATAATTAATGGGACACTTATATTCCCCCTTAAAACCTTCTAGTAGCTCAATTAATTATTGGAGGAAAAAGTATGATGAGGATTAAAAATGAGAAAATTTTGAACTTATGGGATGCAATGTGAGACAATCACAACAAATGTGACTATTTGGAAAAGGCCCAAACATATGGGACCAAAAATACTATTTCCTTAAGACGTAAAAATGCAAGTTTTCTGCTTTTACCAATAGAATACATGTAGATCTCTCGTTGCAAACTACATAAAGAAAATCATTCTGAATGGTTTCAAGTATAAATTTGATGATGAACGAGTGACAAAAGAAGACATAATAAAGGCTTTAGACGAGGTTTATGGAGGTGAAGAAGAAATAAGTTTTCCTTTCATTTTTTCTGCTTTTGTTAAAACTGTTGATAAATCCAGATAATGCCACCCTCAAGTTTATGAGGCAGTCGAATGCCTATATGCTGGTGTACATACGTGAAAGTGACAAGGCTAAAATACTGTGCGACATTGATGACAGAGATATTTCTCAGCATCTTAAGGTTTGATAAAAAATCAGCTCAAGTCATTTTTGCTTTTATAAAAGAAACTTATAGGGTGTTTGGCTAAGTTTAATTGAAACATCTTATACTTCTAGATCTTATAAGATATTTTAAGATTTTATAGATATTTATTCTTATTTTAAAAATAAGTTCTTAATTATTTGGATAATATGATGCTTGAGCTTATATGACATTAGAGTGTTAGACATAATAGTCTTCCAGATTAATTATATTTTGTCATCCGCAGTATGATTGTTTTTACACCTTAGCATCTAAACTTTTTTTGTGTCAACTTATCATCTTAACTTTACAAAATTTTACACTTTGTCATTTATAACTATTTCTCAATCAAGTTTTTTATCGAAAAAACATCACATGCAGTGCGCATGTGATGTTTAAGGGTTATGTTTTTCCACATATGCACAACATGCAATGTTCTTGTGGCATAAAATCAATAAACGGACGATCATATATGGCAAATTAAGTACTAATTTCACAAAGTTGATATGGTAACTAGTCACACAAAAAAAAATTCTATAGCAAAGTGTAAAAATAGGCGTAATTCGGATAGCAAAATATAATTTATCCTAAGCTTTTTATACTGTAATAATAACCAAAAAATTCATCAAACTCTTAGAATTTAAAATTATACAAATAGATAATTTTTTTTTTGGGGATGTAAATTATATGGAGGTTAAAACTGAAATACTAACAAAATTATGAGTATGTTTTTATTTTTCGGACATTATTTGAAGGACTTATAAGATATTTTTAGAAACAATAGGTGAAGTTAACCCTTTCTTAAATAGCTTATGAGATCCAAAACATCTTACTTAGAATCTCATGATCTCTTCAAAAAAAAAAAAAAAAAGAAAATTACTAAATGATTCTCAAGAGCTTATATGATTCTAAACATCTTATAAAATGTTTCAATCATGTGCTTATAAACTTAGCCAAACACCCTATTATTCTTTTTTTATATATTTCGCATTAGTAAAATTTTTTATTCATGTAAGAGAGGTTGAAGAGGGAGCAAAAAGAGAAAGAACTAAAGAAGAGAAAAAAGCAGAAACTGATATGTAGATGATTGTAAAGGTAAATTATATTGACAGTTCTTCTACATAGTAACAGTTTTACTATTTCATTGTCTCCATTTTAAGCTGATTTTTAATTACAGAACATTGGTGATGTCCTTAGGTTGTGACTGATGAAGATTCTGCAAGGCAGATTGGAAAGGATATATGTTTCGATTTAGTGGATCATGCCAAAGTCAGAAGTTTTTGTGTTCAGAAGCTTAAACTATTTCACACTTTTCAGGTATATAAGTACTTCCAATTGATTGAAGTTAGGTTCTCATAATCTTTTCCTATCGTAATTTAGGGTCTTTCTACTTTTTGTCCCATTGGTTATGGAATTCTTACCTTTGTCCCTGTAACTTATAAAAAGTCACACTTTTTGGTCTCATTACACCTTTCTGTTAGATATTTTAACGAAAACACGTGGTCGTTGGGTCTTTACACTTTTGGTCCATTGGTTACATGACTCTCATTTTCGTCCGAACGTAAAAATACAGCACTTTTATTCCCATACACTTAACTATCACATAGGTTTTTTCGTTAATTATCTAATTAAAAGGTGTCATGAGACTAAAAGTGCTAAGTTTTAAAAGTTAGTGACCAAAAGTGATACTCCCATAACCAATGGTACCAAAAGTGACGGCTTTATTTTATGGGAGAAAAATGTTATTTTCCCATACTTGTAATATGTTCGTATTAGCTAAAATTAAAGATGATTATTAGGAAGAGATTGCTAGAGAATTTCTTGCACCAGTGTACTTCCAGCGTTACTGGCTGTGGGGAAAGCGCCAAAATAAAACTTGTCGTCCTAATTGGCCATTGACACTCCTTGAGGAGTCCTACACCGTAAACATCTTATGCTTCTTATTTATACTTTTTATCACTTTTGCCACATCATTATGCGGTTTTTCCTAGTTGTGTTCATATTAGATTTTCTACTCTTGTTGCATCTTCAGTTTAGTTCACACATATATTTTGACGTGTATAAAATCTTTTCCTTAGATAAAATTAATAACATAATATTTACACACGTGATATGTATATGTGAAACACAATAGAAGATGCAATAAGAATTATAATAAAAAATGTAGTTCGAGTCGTGTTCGGTAATATATAGCATTGGCTTCTTGTTTTCTATTTTCTTTTGGGTAATTGTTAGGGTATGAGTTCGACAAAATTTTAAGATTCAAACTCAAGTTCACCGACATAATTTGAAAAGGAAAAACTAAGTTCCAACTCAAAGTTATTTATTAAGAAAATTTAAAATTTTGATTGGGAAGATAACTTTAAAAATATTAATGTATTTAAGAATATTTATTAAACATATTACACAAACAAAAGAAAGATTTACCTTATGTTTAATCATAAAATATTTTTATTACATTTTTTTCAATCAAAACTAGTTGATAAATTATGAAAGTATAATGGCAATTAATATGAAATTGAATGTATAATAATATTTAAATATTTTTACTAATCGATTATTACAAAATATAAAATTTTAAAAACTTCTTACTTATGCTAATTATACAAAATAGATTAGTTTAGTTAGCAAAGATGTGTAAAGATACAAATTAAATTATGTAAATATTTATACATAACTTGCTAAATGATATATTTCGTTAATAAAGTATAAAACATATAAAAATATTCAGTATTTCTTGGAATTTTTCTTTACTATAAAGAAGATTATCTTAAAAATGTTTTTTGTTCTGAGTTAATTATATTTGTTTAATAATATATATATGTAATTGAAAAGATAATTTTCTAAAAATAAAACCGAACTGATTATGAAATAATTAAGATACTGCCATAGCAAGTTAAATTATTATTTTGTTAATTATGTAAAATAAAATAGAAGCACAAGTAGTATTATATCTCAATGTAAACAACAACATAAAAATACTAAAAATCATTTATTAATCATAATTTTAGTAAATATATAGGTTAAATTATCAGATTATTTTATAGAATTCAAAAAATAAGATATTCATTGAACACAATTCTAATATATTTTACATTATAGTATTAAATATGTATTTATTTAGGGATAATTAGACCGCCTTTTCTTTAACTTTGGTATAATTATACATAGACTCTATGTTATTTGAAAAATTACATTTAGTACTTCTGATTTTATTTTCATCTAACAAATAATTCTCCCTCTTAGTCAAAATTCACCAAATCTGCTGATATTAGCGAAATAAATTTGAATGAAAATTCATATTTACCTTTAATTGACTTATTACTTATTTATCGTAGGTCAAATAATTTTTGTCTATTTAAACTGCTCTTATACATCTTCACCCATGGTAATGCATGTGAGGAGGTATATTCACCCTTATAAAGGTTGTTTTGCTAGGAAAAATTTATTTGACTTGCAATAAGTAGTAAGTCATTCATGGATCAATATAGTTTTCCACTTCAATATCTTTAACTAATATATAAGAAAATTCTATGAATTTTGACTAGTAGAGGGATTAAATTATTTGATGAAAATAAAAGATATCGGTACTAAATATAACTTTTCATACTAATTTATGTATAATTACATCAAATTTCAATGAAGGATTGTATAATCATCCCATTTATATAAAATGTCTGTAAAACTAAAAATATATAAGCATTAAAAAAAAAAGAGAAAACTTGCAGATAGAAACATATGTGGAAAGCGTGATTAGATTTTGTTGATTGGCTCTGCTTTTGATCTTGATTGACACCGTTTCCACTTCGGAGTTACTTACATGTGTACTAAAGTGAAGACACTTAACATTTTGAATGTCATCCATATGATTGTATGATTGGTGATCGCCCTCATTTCAAATTGTAAATGTGATTGTAGCTCAACCATTTAAAGAGGTTATCTAGTAAGAATCCTAATGATGAGCTGCAGTTGTTTTTAGAAGTAGAGCGTGCACCAGTAATTCGTGATAATTCCAAATGTATGCAGTAGATGAGCTTTGAAGGCCTTTCTTTGCATCATTGGTCTTATTAAATTTCTGTACTATGATTAAGGATTTGCGCGCCGGCCCTCTCCTTGATAGAGAAAGTGATGACATTTTATTGTTCCTTAAGCTTTATGAGCTTGAGAAAGGGGAATGAAGATATTTTTCTTGTTCCATTGTTTCCCATGAGGTTCTATATAGAGTAAATATCTATAGAAAGGATAAACACGAGTAATTCCCTGAAAAAATAAAGATAAAAGAGTGGTATTGGCCTTTAATCTATTCTCCTTTCATACCAGATATGTTGGAAGACATTTTGTCAAGAGATATTGTGACATTCGTAGAATTTTTCACGCAATAGGGAGATTAATTGGTAATTATTAAAAATTTAAATTTAATTAGTAAATAAATTATAGTTTGAATTTGGGATATAATAAAATTTGAACGTAATAAATTGGAGTTCGTAATAATATTTGGAAGCAAATTATATTAATTAAGAAAATTAGGAAAGACATAAAAGTAATTATTTATAAAGAATTTAAAAAAGAAAGAAAAAAAAAAGTGGGCAGTGGCATGTGCTGCCACCGCCTCACCAACCATTAAACATATATATATGTATGTTAATTGCACACACACACACTCATATTTACACACCCACACCGACGCACGCAATAGCGGAGAACAGAGTTACGAGATTTTTGAAATTTAATCTTTAATAATTTATATAATTATATTATTTAATTAGTTCGTTTATTAAATATTAATTATATTGAGGGATGTATCATTTAATTGGAGTACTTTATGATTTTGGCTATTTAAATTAATGTAAAGAAATAAATATCACATTTGATATAAAAATGATATGGTTGGGTAATTAAAATATTAGATTTGTTAAATTTAATTATTATTATAGCTTACACAATTTCATCGGAATGATTAACCTAATATATGATTCTATGTATTGTTGTTTGATTAAATTATATAGCAACGATAAATTGGTAGAAATATTTTGGAAGTTATATTTAAGAAATATTATGTTATTAAAGAGGGAAAATGAGGTTTCAGTTGTAATATAATTTACGGATGTTATTAAAAATGATAGTTATAAATATATAAGGGGTTTGATTAAGTGAATTCTTATGAATTATTTGGTAAATTAAATATATTGATTATACGTATAATATTCTATTATAGGACGTGACGACAAAGTAGAGGGTTGAGCAGTCCCTCACGAATCAAAGTATTTTGGGATTTACGGTAAGTATAGCTAATTGGATTTATATATATAGCTATACGTGTATTATTATATATATTGTATATATTGATTTCTTGGATGTGATCGTGAATTTGGCTTTATCTTTATATACGTGGATTTCGTATATTGATTGTTTATATACTTACTTGTGGATTATTTGTTAGATTACCATAATATTGGTGAAATTGCTACTATGTGTTATGTGATGGTAATGTAGAGACATGCAGGATACGATTATGTGATGATCGTATAATTGATTGTTGAATGGAATCAAATTGAGAGCTATTATTAATCAAGTAATTATTATAAAAAATAGAATGATGATTGTGAATTCAAATAAAAGATGATGCTTAGCTAGTGGAAGCGAAGTCAATGGTTTATGAAAATGTGATTGATGATGATGTGATTGATAATGTGAAATGAGAAATATCTGAATTAAGCTAGGTACCATGGCGCGTACGGTACCAGGATATTCGGGGGCAGCAGGGAATATCCTGTGTTGTTAGCTACACACTGGGGTGGTGTGGGGGTACCATGTTTGTTAAGATGTCCTGTACTACATTCCTATACAGTTGGAGTAAAAGAGTGTGGGGATATCAGATACAACGAGTACCCTGTGCTGTATATGATATGATGATGGCCAGCAAAAATATTGACTGATATACTCCAACTAGAGTAAGTGGGGGCCCGTAGTTAATAAATGGTAACATCAAATATTATGTCGTGAATTGATTTATAGTTGTGGGTATGTATTACTGCTTATATCTTATATTGCTATATGACTAATGACTGTTGTCAACGTTACTGCATGTACGTGAATTGTTGCCTGTATATTTATATATATATAGACTGATAAGTTATACTTATTGAGTAGGCAGCTCATTTCTTGCCACGTACTTTTCAGGGAATAAGTCAAACTGATTGGCTACATTAGATTTTGAGCAGTGCCGTCGTCTTTATTAGGTGGGTCAACCGTGATGTTTGAAGTCAGAGCTTTGGCAGTTTGGTTGTTAAATATTCTAATCTTTTATCGGGGTTTGAGTTTTAAACTGTGGTAGTACTTAGCTTGAGTTTATGTAAATGAGAACATCTAATGAGAGTAAATATAAACTTTTGGTGGTATCTATTATCTTTTGTGATATATATTAGATTGATAAAATTAGAAGTTATTTTATGGGTTGAAAGGGAATTACTTATAGATTGAGTTGTAGTTAAAGAAAAGATGAAATAGTAATAATTAGATGTAGCGAGTAGGGGGTGCTACATTGGGTGGTATCAGAGCAGGTCTACGTTTCTAGAGTAATAGTTTGATTGTGGGATTCCCCTAATGATTAAATTGTTTAATGTAGGATGGCTTCTGAAGGTGCACGTGCTGACCCAATAGCTAGTAGGGAAGAGTCAACGGAGTCTGTAGAAGGCTCAGTGGCACCAGCAAGTGCAAGTGGGGTGGGGGTAGGTAGAGAGGGTGTTGGTGCTGATGCTCCTTTTCCTCCAGGTGGTGCTCCAGTGGCATGATTACCACCAGAGTATGCAAAAATATTTCAAATGGCTTTTCAAGCCCAAGCACAAGCATAAGCGCAGTTACTTGAACAGGCGCGTGCATCCACTCTAGTGCCAGCACTAGTAGTCCCTACAATTGATCGTAATTATGAAAGAATCAGAAAAATGGGGGCTACAGAATTTGAAGGTACCCTAGACCCAGAGATTGCTGAAAGATGGTGTGAAAAAGTCGAAGATGTGATGAATTTAGTAAATTGCACTCCAGAGAATCGACTTAAGTATGTTGTTTCTTCGTTCGTTGGCAATGCTTTGATTTGGTGGAGGTCTATAAAGAGGGGATATGAGCTATGAGAAATAACTTGGGTTGAGTTTCAGAAAGAGTTTGATGATAAATACAGACCCAAGATGTACCGAGACAGAATGAGGATGGAGTTCCTAAATTTAGTCCAAGGAGATGATCAAACGGTGGCAGAATATGAACTCCGTTTTGCGGCACTAGCCAAATATGTTTCCAAAAGCAATAGCGACGCAGGAGGATCATTGTTACCGTTTTGAGTAAGGGCTACGACCGGAGATCAAAACAGGTCTCGCAGTCAGAATTACAAACTTTAAAACTCTGGTTGAATCAACGATCCGTATGGAAGAAGCAGTAATGGAGGACAAGAAGAAGGGGGAAGAGAAGAGGAAATCAACGTCCGTGATAGGGGAATCGAGTAGGTTAACCAAGAGGGGAACCGGTCGCTCATTCTCAGCGAGAAGTGGGAGCTTTACACGTGGTGGTCCTGTTTTTCGAGGAAGTAGTGGATAGAGATTCGGTGGATCTACGGGCTTTAGCAGAGGTTCGGTTGAACGCAACTTATTTCCTACGCCTTCTATTAGATCAGGACAGAGAGCTGGACCGAGTTATGGTCGAGGACTAGTTTTTCTCCGAGCTGTTCTACCTGTGTAAGACAACATCAAGGGCCATGTTGGAGACGGGATGATATACCGAAGACTTGTTACCGCTGTGGAGGTAGAGGATACATTGCCAGGAATTGTTCCAGTCAGACTATGGGTATGGTTGAAAGTGTTGCTAGCAGGACCCAGAGCCAAAGCAGTGAGGGCAATAGTGGCCAGGGAGCTAGCAGAGGCAGAGGCATGGGTAACAAAGATAGTGGCCACATTATTGGTAGTGGTATGAGGGGGACTGGAGCACAAGTTACTCAGGGACAAACTCAAGCAAGGATATATAACATTACCAGAAAGGAAGGCCCAGCATGGAATGAAGTGATATCAGGTACGATATTGTTATTTGACATTGCAGCTTATGTTTTGATTGATCCTGGCTCTACACATTCATAAATTTCATCTGAATTTACATCTAAAATAGCGGGAGAGAATAGTGCATTGGGATGTAATTTGATGATTTATTTGCCCGTGGGAGGGGGTGTGGTAGTGAACAACGTTAGGAAAGGGAGCTTAGTGAAAATCGGAGATGTAAATTTACCTGTAGACCTTATAGTGCTAGATTTGAAGGAGTTTGATATTATTTTGGGGATGATTGGTTAGCACAACATAAAGCAATAGATGACTGTTATAAAAAGGAAGTGATGATCGAATGTTCTGGTGAATCAAAAGTAATATTTGTGGGGGATCATCAGGTAGTACCGGTTTGTGTAATATCAGCCACGGAGGCAAGACGATTGATGTTAGAGGATTGTGAAATATATCTAGCCCATGTGGTAGATTCCGGAAGGTTAATCCCACATTGGAGGAAATTTCAGTAATGAGAGACTTCCCTGAAGTATTCCCTAATGACTTACCAGGTTTGCCTCCGCATAGAGAAGTGGATTTTTCCATAGAAATTCTCTTGGGAGTTGCCACAATTTCTATTGCACCGTAAAGAATAGCCCCAGTGGAATTACAAGAGCTTAAAAAGCAAACTGAAAAAGGTTTATCAAGTCGAGTACTTCGCCGTGGGGAGCACCAATGTTGTTTGTGAAGAAAAAAGATGGGAGTATGAGGTTATGCATCGATTACCGCCAATTAAATAGGGTAACAGTGAAGAATAAATATCCATTGTCGAGGATTGATGATCTGTTAGACCAATTAAAGGGAGCTACAACATTTTCAAAGATCGATTTGAGGTCTGGTTATTGGCAGCTGAGGATAGCAGAGAATGACATACCAAAGATAGCTTTTCGTACTCGATATGGTCATTACGAGTTTTGGTGATGCCCTTTGGGTTAACAAATGCACCAGCAGCATTCATGGCATTGATGCATCGTACAGTTCAGGAATATCTGGATCAATATATTATTGTTTTTATAGATGACATCTTGGTATACTCGAGAGATAGAGTATGAGCAACTTCTGAGAATAGTGTTACAGATTTTGAAAGAGAAGGAGTTATATGCTAAGTTAAGCAAATGTGAATTTTGTGTAAATCAGGTGGTTTTCCTTGGGCATGTAATATCTGGTGATGGAGTTATGCCTGACGCTTCAAAAGTAAAAGCTATTATGGAATGGAGAGTGACAAAGAATGCCACTGAAGTCCGAAGCTTCTTAGGGTTAGCTGGATATTACAGGAGATTTGTTGAGGGTTTCTCTATAATTGTTGGTCCTCTAACCAAGTTTCTCAGAAACGGGGAGAATTTCAGTGGACGGAACAGTGTCAACAAAGTTTTGATGAGTTGAAGAAGAGACTGACCTCCAATCCAATTTTGGTTTTGCCGTCTGATAGTGGTGGATATATTGTGTTTACAGATGCTTCTAAATAGGGTTTGGGATGTGTGTTGATGCAAAATGGAAAGGTAATTGCTTATGCGTCCCGCCAATTGAGGAATCATGAGTTAAATTACCCTACATATGACTTGGAGTTAGCCGCGATTGTGCATGCACTGAAGATTTGGAGACATTACTTGTACGGAGAAAAATTTCAGATCCTTACTGACTATAAGAGTTTGAAATATATCTTAACGCAGAAAGAATTGAATTTGAGGCAAAGAAGATGGATAGAACTTTTGAAAGATTATGATTGCACTATTGACTTCCATCCAGGGAAAGAAAACGTGGTAGCAGATGCTTTGAGTAGAAAGAGTTCAAGTTTATTTGCCAATTTGGGGAGTTACAATCAGACATTGCTACTGGAGATGAGGTCTATGAATACGGAACTAGAGGTTGATCAGGTAGCGGGTTTAATAGCAGCCTTACAACTTAAGCCAGACTTTGTGGATCAGATCAAAAAAGCATAGACTCGAGATCCTTTCTTATTAATGCTTGAAAGAATAAGACATGGTAAGAAAATAAATTTTTCGATAAGAGTTGATGGAATAATAGTAAATGGGGGACGAGTTTGTGTGCCTGATATGGATGGGTTACGCGAAGCGATTTTGCGAGAAGCTCATAATGCACCATATTCGATGCATCCTGGTACTACAAAAATGTATCAAAATTTAAAACCTTACTATTGGTGGCAGGCAATGAAGAAAGATGTAGCTAAATTTGTGGCTAAATGTATGACATGTCAGCAAGTAAAGGCTGAACATCAGGCACCAGCAGGTAAACTGCAACCTCTATCAATACCAAAATGGAAGTGGGAGAAGATCACTATGGATTTTATCATGGGGTTGCCACGTACATTCAGGAAGCATGATGCTATTTGGGTAATTGTGGATAGATTGACAAAATCTGCTCATTTCCTGCAAGTACGAATAACTGATTCTCTCGATAAGTTAGCTGGATTATACATTTCTGAGATAGTGAGATTACATGGAGTGCTTGTATCGATTTTGTCAGATAGAGATCCTCGATTTACCTCACACTTTTGGGAAGGCTTATAAAGGGTATTGGGCACAAAGTTACATTTCAGTACCGCATTTCATCCTCAAACAAATGGGCAGTCAGAAAGAACGATTCAAACCATAGAAAATATGATGAGAGCTTGTGCAATGGAGTTTAAGGGCAACTGGGATGATCATCTACCTCTAATGGAGTTTGCATATAATAACAGTTTCCATTCTAGTATCGATATGGCTCCATGTGAAGCTTTATATGGAAGAAGGTGTCGGGATTAAGACAATTGGAAGGTCCTGAATTGGTGCAGAAAACAGTGGAAAAGATACAAATAGTTAAGAAGTACTTGAATGCAGCACAAGATCGACAAAAAAGTTATGTTGATCAACACCGAAGGGAGATGGAGTATGAAGTAGGTGATAAGTTTTTCTTAAAGATATCTCCTTGGAGGGGAATTTTGAGGTTTGGCAGGCAAGGGAAGCTGAGTCCGAGATATATTGGACTGTATGAAATTATTGAAAGAATCGGACCTTTGGCATATCGACTAGCGTTACAGTTGTCACAAATACATGATGTTTTTCATGGTTCGATACTGCGATGTTATCGATCTGGTCCTAGTCACATCATTCGTCAGCCGGAGATAGAGATTTCTAAGGAGTTGACATGTGTGGAGGAGCATGTAGAGATTTTGGATAGAAACATAAGAAAATTGAGAAATAAAGATACACCGATGGTAAAAGTGAGATGGAGTCATCATTCCCCAAGAGAGGCAACTTGGGAGGTTGAGGAGCATATGAGAGAGAAGTATCCCTATTTATTCCATTGAGTGGGTAAGTTAGTTAAATTTCGGGGACGAAATTTTAATTAAGAGGGGAGAATTGTGACATCCGATGAATTTTTCACGCAATTGGGAGATTAATTGGTAATTATTAAAAATTTCAATTTAATTAGTAAATAAATTATAGATTGAATTTGGGATATAATAAAACTTGAACGTAATAAATTGGAGTTCGTAATAATATTTGAAAACAAATAATATTCATTAAGAAAATCAGGAAGGACGTAAAAGTAATTATTTATAAAAAATTTAAAAAAAAAGAAAAAAAAAGTGGGCAGTGGCATGTGCTGCCACCGCCTCACCAACCATTAAACATATATATATATGTATGTTAATTGCACACACACACACTCATATTTACACACACTCACATTTACACACCCACACCGACGCACGCAATTGCGGAGAACAGAGGTACGAGATTTTTGAAATTTAATCTTTAATAATTTATATAATTATATTATTTAATTAATTTGTTTATTAAATATTAATTATATTGAGCGATGTATCATTTAACTGGAGTACTTTATGATTTTGGCTATTTAAATTACTATCGAAGTAAATATAACATTTGATATAAAAATGATATGGTTGGATAATTAAAATATTAGATTTGTTAAATTTAGTTATTATTATAGCTAGTTTACACAATTTCATCGGAATGATTAACCAAATATGTAATTCTATGTATTGTTGTTTGATTAAATTATATAGCAACGATAAATTGGTAGAAAATTCATAGAAATATTAAAGAGGGAAAATGAGGTCTCAGTGGTAATATAATTTAGGGGTGTTATTAAAAATGATAGTTATAAATATATAAAGGGTTTGATCAAGTGAATTCTTATGAATTATTTGGTATTAAATATATTGATTATACGTATAACATTCTATTATACAACATGACGACAAAGTAGAGGGTTGAGCAGTCCCTCGCAAATCAAAGTATTTTGGGATTTATGGTAAGTATAGCTAATTGAATTTATATATATAGCTATATGTGTATTATTGTATATATTTTATATATTGGTTTCTTGGATGTGATCATGAATTTGCCTTTATATTTATATACGTGGATTTCGTACATTGATTGTTTATATACTTAGTTGTGGATTATTTGTTAGATTACCATAATATTGGTGAAATTGTTACAATGTGTTATATAATTGTAATGTACAGACATGCGGGATATGATTATGTGATGATCGTATAATTGATTGTTGAATGGAATCAAATTGAGAGCTATTATTAATCAAGTAATTATTATAAAAAATAGAAGGATGATTGTGAATTGAAATAAAAGATGACGCTTACCTAGTTGAAGCGCAGTCAATGGTTTATGAAAATGTGATTGATAATGATGTGATTGATAATGTGAAATGACAAATATCTGAATTATGCTAGGTACCATGGCGCGTAGGGTACCGGGGTATTCCGGGGCAGCGGGGAATATCCTATGCTGTTAGCTACACACTGCGGTGGTGTGGGGGTACCATGTTCGTTGTGATGTCTTGTGCTATATTGCTACACAGTCCGGGGCAGCGGGGAATATCCTATGATATGATGATGGCCGGCGAAACCATTGACTGATGTACTCCGACTAGAGTAAGTGGGGGCCCGTAGTTAATAAACGATAACATCAAATATTATGTCGTGAATTGATTTATAGTTGTGGGTATGTATTATTGCTTATATCTGATATTGCTATATGACGAATGACTGTTGTCAACGTAACTGCATGTACGTGAATTGTTGCCTGTATATATATATATATATAGACTGATAAGCTATACTTATTGAGTAGGCAGCTCATTCCTTGCCACGTACTTTTCAGGAAATAAGTCAAACTGATTAGCCACATTGGACTTTGAGCGGTGCCGTCGTCTTTATTAGGTGGGTCAGCTATGATGTTTGAAGTCAGAGTTTTGGCGGTTTGATTGTTAAATATTCTAATCTTTTATCGGGGTTTTACCCTATTTTCCGCTTGCAATCCTTACTTTCAGAGGGACCTAACAAAGGTGATCTCGATTACAAGGGGGAAAAACTGCACTAAATAGAGGGGGGTTATTTCTATAAGTGACCATAGAAACTAGTAGCAGTTATGGCTAGAGGTTCTCGGGCTGCCTCACTTGCCTATTGGAGAATTGACAAAGCCATAACATCGATACTAGACGAGACGGCTATGGTTGGTATTCACGGAGCTGGGTAGTAAGGAGTGAGGAGCTCGCCTGCATACCGCTCTATCTAGGATAGAGTACGTTGGATGAAGAAGATGGCTCCATACAGGATAATGGATGCTTCTTCTTGGGAAATCAAACTAAAAGAATACAGGCAGCAATAGCAACAGGGCTACATAAGGCTACATGAGACAAGCGGATCTAGGCATATAGTTAGTTTTAGGATTCTGGGGATGGGCCGGTTATAGGAATACACGCACGCGCACGACCATCAGTCGTTCGTGCTCCTCACTAGAGGATCACTCATTCCTTCCATTAACCGTTCGCGCCTTCCAACTAGGAAGACGCTCTCTGCCCGCTACCCCATTAAAGACGTTCGGGCCCTTTCAGGTCCCTCTCTCCATTCTCAACTCATATTGGGGGGAGAAGATCCTTTCCTTCAGCTATGTCCCCAGCCCTCACGCTTTTTGTGCTTCCGGGCTTGGGACTAGGAATCAGGAAAGAACTTCCCCCCTTTGCCTTACCCCGTTCCTGCTTGCCCACTAGGCAATCAGTCACTGCCACATTGTATTCCGTTCCTGCCCCTCCCCGAGGGTCAGTCACTCTCGATTTCTCAAGAAAAAAGCATCCCGGAGGTGAATCAAAGCAGATTCTAACCCTCGTTCAAGTGCGATTCGGTTTGTGGTCCACCGGGGATAGGCTGCTAATGGAGTCCTTGTACTATCTTATAGTCTTTCCCCTACTCTCTAAAACAACTCAAAGACCAATAAGAGAATCCAAAAGGCCCCTCAAGAAGCTCCTAAACCAATAGATCAACTCAGAACTCATAGCTCAAAGAAGGAACAAGGAACTCAGAGCAGCTAAACATCTAACTCATAGTCCAAGAGGGATAGAGCAGTAGACCAGCTTACTCTATTCTTCCTTGCAGTCAGAATAGCGCAGGTCGGGGATAAATCAGTACGAGCCGTACTGCATTCCTTGGATGCCTTCGGAATGCTCGGCTCGGGTAGCTCCTTGCTTCCTCAAGATGTTAGCTTCGAGCTCCTTCTAAGAAGAAGCTCTCGCCGCCTCTTTCGGAGGCTTTTAGTTCCCAGGGGTCTAATAAAGACTTACTCAAGATAAAGACCTCAGGGCATTATCTTGAAGGCTACACTTCCTATGCTTTTTTCACTGTCAAGGCTCCTTGAAAAACCTCTGAAGCATATCTATCACAAAGAAGATTACAAGGGGGAAAAACTGCACTAAATAGAGGGGGGTTATTTCTATAAGTGACCATAGAAACTAGTAGCAGTTATGGCTAGAGGTTCTCGGGCTGCCTCACTTGCCTATTGGAGAATTGACAAAGCCATAACATCGATACTAGACGAGACGGCTATGGTTGGTATTCACGGAGCTGGGTAGTAAGGAGTGAGGAGCTCGCCTGCATACCGCTCTATCTAGGATAGAGTACGTTGGATGAAGAAGATGGCTCCATACGGGATAATGGATGCTTCTTCTTGGGAAATCAAACTAAAAGAATTATAGAATGAGTTGTAGTTAAAGTAAAGATAAAATAGTAATAATTAGATGTAGCGAGTAGGGGGTGCTACAGATATGACAAGTCATCAGATATTCTAAGGAAGTTAAATCAACTTGCAGGCTATGCTCCTAATGAGGAGATAGAACTCTTCGTGGTTTGTTCCAATATATCAATGGAAGAGATAGTAGCAATCCTAATAGATTATTGTTAGCTGAAACTTAAATTGAAAACCACATGCAATTGTTTTCATTAAATTGTGCTATTATTGCATCTGTCAAATGTCATGGAGATGAACATAACTCATGTTACATTGCAATTTCTTTACAAGGACTTAAAAATTGCTATGCATATGGAATATAATGCACATATTCATTTAAAATGGTGAAGATTTCTTTCATAAAATGCACATATACAGTTTAAATGTTGAAGATATCTTTTACAAAATGCCCAAATATATTTTAAATGGTGAAGAAGTACGCATTTGCATCTTAGGTAGAATCACTATATTGTAGTTACAAGATATATGTTTCACATGTCATATTTCATTCTTATGTTGATCGTGTTGGTGGATTGTGGGAAAATCTTTTCCTAAAGTATTAAACATAATCCATATTGGTCTAACTTGGATAACTCATTAATGCTTTTCGAAATAGCCTCTTTCACAACGAGCAGTTCTTCATATTTGAGCTTTTCTTTAATGTAAACACATCACTCAGAAAATAGCCTCTGTACCTAGACATGGATGAGCATGCAAGTCAAGCTGACTTCTTTCTCAACCTTCCTCCCTCCAAACCTAAACATGGGAGAGCATGCACATCATGCTCACTACTTCTGTTTCCGTAGGGGGTGCTACAGATATGACAAGTCATCAGATATTCTAGAGAAGTTAAATCAACTTGCAGGCTATGCTCCTAATGAGGAGATAGAACTCTCGTGGTTTGTTCCAATATATCAATGGAAGAGATAGTAGCAATCCTAATAGATTATTGTTAGCTGAAACTTAAAATGAAAACCACATGCAACTGTTTTCATTAAATTGAGCTATTATTGCATCTGTAAAATGTCATGGAGATGAACATAACTCATGTTACATTGCAATTTCTTTACAAGGACTTAAAAATTGCTATGCAGCTGACTTCTTTCTCAACCTTCCTCCCTCCAAACCTAAACATGGGAGAGCATGCACATCATGCTCACTACTCTTTCTGTTTCCTCCCTCCGGAGTTAGACGCGAATGAGCATGTACGTCACACTTACTTATTTCTTAGTTTCCACCATCTAGACCTAGACGCAGATTACCATGCAAGACAAGCTCACTTTTTTCTCACCTTCATCCCTCTAAACATAGATGCGGATGAGCATGCACGTCGCACTTACTCCATGTATTCCTCCCTCCAAACCTAGATGCGGAATAGCAATTCTGACAAGCTCAGGTTCCTCCCTCCAAACCTAAATGAGGATGAGCATTCACGTCAAGCTCACTTCATGTCTTCCTCTCTCTCGACGTAGATGCGGATGCTCATTTATGTGAAAGCTCACTTTATACGTTCCTTCATCCGGACCTAGGTACAGATGAGCATGCACGTGCGTACTTCCTTCTAACCTTAAACTTTTAGTTATTTTTAATGAGGGTATATCTCTACTATATGTTGTCCTTGTTATTCTTTCAAATAGTTCCTTCTCACTCAAATTCTCTTCTATAGGTTCCCTTTGTAGAGTAATATCAATAGTTATTTATAATTTTAGACTTCATAGAGTAGCTTTGCATTTGACTGAAAACCATATCTTTAGCTGTCTTGAATTTACGCTTATCCACTATCTCGTGCCTAGAAAATGAATCGTTATATTTTTACTTGAATTTTATACTTAAAAATAGCAATAAGAGGGTGAATTTTATACTTAAAAATAGCAATAAGAGGGCTAATATAGATGAGGCTCGTATTTGCCACATTGGAGCTCGCTATTGCAAGCACCCTATGCTGCAAATCTCTTACGATCAACAACCTATTTATATTGGACATTTGTGTTCTTGCTCTCGAACTTATCTTTTATTTTTGTCTACGTGTTTCTCCTTATTGACATAGTCAGTGATGTGCTACATATTGACTATTGTATAAGCTACCTAAAGATAGCGTAGTTAAATTACTTTCCTAGCATATATTATTTGTTTCATAAAAAAGTTTTACCTATTGAAGTATTTGGATATCTGATGCAATTATTTGGTTAAAAAAGTTTTACCTATTGAAGTATTTGGATATCTGATGCAATTATTTGGTTAAAATTATAGAAAATATAAAACGTGTACATTGTCTCTCCAAAAAAGCATGAATCATTGTGGAGTATAATGTTATCTTATCCAATGATGTTGTTGGATTTTTTGGCCCATGCCCCCTCTCCACCCACTTGGATGACAGCCCACTTGCTGCCTGGTCCATTACCCGACCCTTCTTCTACTTAACCCTAAATCACTACTTAACCCTATTCTTCAACTATTCAGCCGATGCCTCTTCCTTTTCTCCTTTCTTTCTCTGGTTTTGTTCCTCTGAAGTTTCCAATGCTCTTGGAAATCTCTCATCATCTTACCTCTTTCTATCTCTGTTCTCTATGTTCTATCTATCTATATATTAGTCTTCTTTGATTATAAAGAGATAGAACAACAAGAAAACTAAAACCCCTCTTCATAAAATACTTTGTGAGAATAGTTGCTGAGTGTGGAAGAAACTTCTTAGTGGAATTCTAAGTGATTCTAAACGAAGCCTAACTGGTCTCTTTGTGGATTTTTTGCAACCATGAGGGTTGCCCGCCGGTGGTGGCGCTTGGGCATTCGGTTGCCGGATCTGACTCCTGAGCTAGTTACTTTACTACTTTTCGTATTACTATTTTTCTGTTATTCTTTCTTTACTCATTGATCTGAAATTATTGTATAAGGGTTTTCAAATCCACCATTGTCTCTGTAGTTATTGTTTCATTTGAGTTCATCACTTAGTGGATAAATTTCCAACAATTCTCATCATATTATCTTCCACGATTCTTTGAAATTCCTCGCTCTTTCTGTTTCTCCCTCTCTTGCTCCTTGTTTCTCGTTATCTTAGTGTGATGCCTATGTTTGTGTGCTTTATTGCTCTTCTTAGTGTGATGCCTATGTTTGTGTGCTTTATTGCTCTTCGAATTCTCTTTTATTTTCTCTCTTTGCATTCTCCTCCTTGAAATGGTCCCTTTTATCACATAATCGATGTTGTGCCTTATATTGACTATTGTATACGTTAATTGCCTGAACAAAGCATAATTAGCTTTCCTAGCCCATATTATTTGTTTCACTATTGAAGTATTTTGGTATTTGATGCTATTATTTGCTTAAAAATATACAAAATATAGTATTTTGGTATTTGATGCTATTATTTGCTTAAAAATATACAAAATATAAAATTTGTACTTTGTCACCTCCAAGAAACAATGAATCATATAAGAGTATAATATTATCGATTGATCTCGTCATATTATCATCCACGATTCTTTAAAATTTTTGCTCTTTCTCTTGCACCTGGTCTTAATTCCCATTATCTTGGTGTGCATGTGTGTGTGCATACCTGGACACTATTAGTTACTCAATATACCCCATCTATTTCCGTTCAGTGACCACAAATAATGGTTCTAAGTCTAAAAGTATCCTTTTTTCCCATAATTACCTTCTTGTTAAAGCAATGATGTGATGCTTCTAACTTCATCTAGTATATCCTGACCTTTTTGGTTTATTGTTCTGCAGGTTATCCACTTTCGCTCCTTGGTAATATTGATCCACTTAATGCTGCAATTCAAATTCCAGTAATTGTGAAGGTCAAACCTTGACTCATATGATGAAGTTGTTATAAAAGTACCGAACCAACTCGGAGTCGATGATCCATCCAAACTACGGCTTACATCACACAATATCTACTCTCAGCGACCAAAAGCTCATCTTATAAGATATCGAGGAGTAGAAAACTTGTTAGAGATGCTGTTGCATGACGACCAAGTATGCATTCATACAACTGTAAGTCGGGGTTCATTTGATGAGGGTGTGAAAGTAACAAAGCATTACTTTCTTGTTCAGCTTTTTGGTATTCTGTACTTTGAAGTAGTGGATATATCTCTGCCAGAATTGCAATAGTTGAGAATCCTCAAACTAGCTTTCAGCTATGCGGCAAACTCTGAAGTGAGTATTCATTCATAATTGGACTTTATGCTCCTATACAAGTGCATACATATGCAAGACTTGCAAATTAATTATATATTTAACAAACATTATATATCTTATTTGTTTTCCATATATAGCTGGAAACTCACAGTATTAGGCTGCCAAAAGAAAGCATTGTTGGTGATTGAGCATCTCAAGGAGAAGGTAATACAGCTGACAAGTTATTACTGGGAGTGTGCGTGTGTGTATTCCATAATGAGAAGGTAATATAGCTGAAAATTCTAAGATTTGTCGCATAACATATCGTGATATGATTTTTAAATGTTGCAATGTTTACGTTAAATAGGTGAAACTCTCTCGTTCAAATGCAGAGCTCAAGTTGTTGGAAGTATTCTCTCACAAGATCTATAAGGTCCTGAATTATTGCATCTTCTTTTTGTTTCATTCATTGGTTTCTTAATATTAATATCAAAATAATATTCTTCTAAACTTTTACTTAATAATCCAGCTTAAATAGTTAAATTCAATTTATTTTACGCTAAAAAATCTTGTATGGGTTGACTACACACAAATAGCACGTGTCGGAGATATGCACTCTGACTTGGAAGTTGAGTCTCTGTACTTCCTAGGTTTTTGTATTTTGCCCATGTGGTCTTCACTTAGTAAATTGTATATTGTGTTTCCAAATGGATGTTAGAAATTCCTTATGTCTAGCCTTCTATGCTTATTTTTTTATGTTGCTGAAACTCCAAGTTGCTACAGATATATGCTAATAGTGATAAGATCGCAGCAATAAATGACAATCGCTGGACTTTACAAGCAGAGGAGGTCTGTTTCTATCTCTATACATATGTGTGTCTATGTATATAAATGCTTGCATTTTTCAGGAGATACACATAACAAAAATATCTTGCTAATTGCTTTCCATGTCAGTACTGTGTCATTGATAGGCTACGACACTTTTTTCTTTAAAATTGGCTCCCCATATGTTCATCTTTAATATCAACAAATTCTTCACTTTTATAATTTCTCATTGCAGATTCCAAAGGGAGAGAAATTTCTTAGCCTACGTAAATGTTTTATTCATGTGTGTCAATTCATGCATGAGGATGCTCAAAACCAGACGGTAATATTTTCCGTTCGTTACTTCATAGTTTTCCTCAGATATTTGTACTCGTTCTACCTCTCTAATTCAACTGCAAGTGCATCTCTTTCTTAGTTCTTATATATTCATTTTGCATCTGACAGAGAATTAAAAATATTGGCGACCCATTTTTATTGATGATTAATGATGGTAAAACTTTGTCTCGTATCAAGGTTTGTGTGCAGAACAAGTTGCAAGTACGAGATGAGGAATTTTTCAAGGTATTACATTTTTGGTCCCATAAGTGGACATATTTTCAATTTTGGTCCTACACGTTAATGTGCAAATTTGCCTGAGTTGGGACCAAAATTTGAAACAGGTCCACTTATGGGACCAAAAATGTAATTTACCCTTATTTTGTATTGTATTGACTAATGGAAAGAGCTACTGTCATTATCAATTGGACGAAAATTTCTAAATGGTCCTCAAATTGAAAAAAAAAACATATGAGATTAAATGTGCGAATTGACCTGAGTGTGGGACCAAAATTGAAAAGAGGTCCACTTATGGGACCAAAAATGTACTTTACCCTAATTGTTACAATCACTTTAAATGCAAATGATGGTACGATGCTTATGTGGTTAAGCATGCAACAACTTCTACTTTCTGCTTGAATCTTCTCGATTTTATGCAGTGGGGATTTGCTTTTGTGTCGCATAGTCGAGCAGAATATTTGGAGGACTCAGATACTTTGTTCGACCATTTCCTGGTCTCACTCACTCTCTCACACTCTGTGATAATATTTAAAAGAGATGCGCCTAAATTTCATAATATGTTTTGACTCTATAGAGAAGCAATATTTGTGTTTCTTGGGAGCAATGTCTTTGACTGGAACACATTAACAATACCCCTAGAAGGCCTCCTGCAGCAAATCAGGTAATCCATACGTTGTTTTATTTCCATTTTTTTTAATAAATTTGATTTTGTTGCTCAATGTTGATAATCTTGCGGAAAGTTTTGCAGAAAACCTACTATGTTTGGATTCATATTTTCGTATTTTTCGAGACAAGATAAAACACTCATTGCTTGTTTTTTGTTTTTACACCTTATCTGTGTGTTTTCTTATTTTTCAACTTTCTATATATATAATATACATATATATACACTTATCTATATAATATAAAAGTGACATGATTTGACAATAAACAGTAATTTTTGTCTCCTAAAAATATAACATTAAACATACAATATTTATATATAAAAAAATATATAAAAGAGAAATATGATTTGACAATGAACAGTAATTTTTGTCTCCCAAATCCCATCATCAAACTTACACCACTTATTTTAGAATATTTTAAATTACCTCAAAACACAAATCTAAACATACCATCTATCTTCAACACACACTTATCCCCATTTGTCTCTCTCTATCTTCAAAACACAAAACAAAACACTCAAAACACAAATCCAAACATAAGGTAAACATTTCATTTCATGCTACATGTCCTTTTAGTTATCTACTGCACAGATAAGTTGATTGCTATATTATGAGCCCTGGCCCTTACGTGCAAAAAGAAAACTTAATATGTCATGCTATAGAATGCAAGACGTACCTTATTTGCTCCAAAAACAAAAATAAGGCATGCAACATACTGAGTTTACGAATTCATGACATATATTTGTTTTATATCTGCAATTGTAGTGATATGTCTGTGTTTTCTATAAGAATAGTTCTAACTAAGATCTCCAATGACCTCTTCTTTTCAGTATTGCGACTCATATAACAAGCCTTTGAGGATATACAATTAGGAGTGTTGCCGCGAGTGGGGTCCTTACATAGCCAGATCTTGAAAAACCATAAGTAAAATATTTGTCAAAGTTGAGAGTGTAATATACATATTTGTGCATATATTGGAGAGCTTCTCTTGTTGTAGGGTTTCATGTCGATTCACATGTAATCCAAAATTTGCTTGAGTGTGGGACCAAAAATGAAAACAGGTCTACTTATGGGACCAAAAATATAATTTACACTTATTTTGATTGTATTGACTAATAGAGAGAGTAGTTGCCGTTATCCATTGGACGAAAATCCCTCAATGGTTCTCAAATTGAAAAAAAACCACATATAGGACTCAATATGCGAATTGACCAAAGTGTGGGACCGAAATTAGAGCAGGTCCACTTATTGGGCCGAAAATATAATTTACCCTCTTGCATTCCTTTAATTTCCTCTTTAAATCGAGTTATTGCCCAATAAACTAATGATGTGACCAAAAACTAAGGACAACCAGTAGAGCAATTGTAGGTTTTTAGTATTCTCATTACTCTTCTCCTTGTGCTAAATCTTGTTGTTATGTTGCCCACTACCACCAGCTTTGATAAATCATAGTAACTTTTAAAAATTATGGTGTAGCAGAATTGTCTTATTTCTTATTTATTCTCATGAGGTTATTGTATTTTTTGGTTTTTGTCCTTGTTCTTGGGATTTCAAAATTGATCATATTTTAAGGTTAGTAGGACTAAAATTTTCTTATGTGCAAGAACATATGAACGGAAAAAGTAACAAATGAAAGTGGATAATTACCTTATACCCTGAGATTTAATGTTAATATAAATGTTCATTTAGCTTTTGCGATATATGTGTGTTTTTATAAAATGTTAAGTCCGAGGAATTAGATTTATTGAAAGAGATATGTATAGTAGGGGGTTTTGTGTAAGGTTTTTTTTTTTATTCTTGAGTGGGTGTTTATATAAATACGATTACAATATCAAAACACTTTTATTCATTTTCGGCCCATCTTCGAGATAAACCAAAACAGGCCACATGTTTGGGTGGATTTAATTCACCTGAACTGTGTGTATTTTATTTTATTTTAGGTTTTGCCTTGTTTCTGAACATCAAATACAAAATTCAATTAAGTGCATTCTCGCTTATTTCTTCCTTCATCACTCCTCCCACCGTCCGTCATCTTTCGCCGCCAGTTTTCAAACCGCCATCGCCCACATTCTATGCAACAACCCGCTCTGCCAGAGAGTGGGGGAACACATTTTCAACCGAAAATATATTACCTTGAGCATCCCTTCTTTGTGCAGAAGCTGATTCTGGAGCTTCAAATCATAGTGATAAGCACCGCAACTGCTGCAAAAATTGATGGTAGAGATCAAGTAGTGGTGGTTGATTTGTTGGGTTTTCTTGTGGTTGTGGTGGCAGTTTCACCCGTCTTCAACGTATTTCCAGTTACTGAGCGGTGTCTTAGCTCTCCTGCAGCCCAATTTGGGTTAGAAATCAGAGTTCTTCTCACTCTCTGCGTTCTTTGATGGAACTCTCTAATCTAGCAAACAAACACAGAGAGAAATGTATTTGTTAAATTCTATAGTATGGTACAATTTATTGACTCTATCCTATTTAAATCTATACATATTTATAGATATAGTGTAATTAATTTAAATCCATTCTATAACATGCTACGCTACAATTAATTTTAATATATACTATTTATTAAAAATGAGGTCTTAAAATAACTAACGTTGGTTGTGTGTTTTTACTAATTCATAAAAAATTTTATAATCTTAAATTATGTAAATAAATTCATCAAATATATTACTGAAGTAGTCTATTTGAATTTAGTAATTCGAATAGAACATCAAAATAAATTCTTAGTCCGTTGCCAATGTGCATAAAATTATTTATTAAATATATATTTATTATTTATGAAATAAAACATAAATCGAGTATGATTTTTCATACAAAAAATATATATACAATATTATATATAGTTTCAATCCACCTACAAGTAAACTAATATGTATAGAAGGGTAAATTATATTTTACCATATGAACTATGTCTAATTTTACAATTTGCCGCCGAAACTTATTTTTTGTGTCAAATTACCATCTCAACTTTGCGAAATTTGCACTTTGCCATATATGACGTCATTGTATTGATCTTTCTATAGAAAAAATATTACAGACTGTTCATTTGTAAAAAATATGACATTATATAACCTTTAAGTATCACATGTGCATTTCATGTGATTTTATTTTTTACAAAA
>NW_011628072.1:219884-224148 GCF_000512975.1 Sesamum indicum | reverse complement strand
TAATGTACAATTCTCATGTTTGATTCTTCGTTCCCTAATTTTTTAATATATTTATGAGGCATCTCTCTATTAACGTGTATATGTTAGATTGTTTTATTTGAAACTTATTATGTTCCATAATATTATTTATTGGCATAGTCAGTCATTTTATTTTTAAATAAGTCCTATATTTTGTTTTACGTGTATTTCAAAATATTTGAGTATTTTAAGGTTAGCTTCAGCATGTACATTTAAATTAGTAACATTCTTGTTGTTCATTGCATGTATCTATACCTTTATATAATTAGTAAGCCCCCTATTAGTGTCTTCAATTTATTGATATGTCAATTTTTTTTTAAATATTTTACTAGTTTTTCCTCTTTTATCAACTTTCTAATTTCTATCTGTTCTTAACTTCCCATTTTCTCTTGTGAACTTCTGCATCGGTTTTTCTTCTCTCATTCTTCTCAGTATTATTTCTCATTTTTTTTTCATATTTAATTAATCTAATTGATATATTTTTAATATAATCATTATTTTTTTAAAAAAATTAAATTAATTGTTCATATATAGTGAGTGTGCCCCATATGCTCGTTTTAATGAATCTAGTAACCTGCTTTTTTGTATCAGTTTACGTCAATTTTCTATTCGGTGTTATGGTGTATGAAGAATTTGAAATACATACTGAACATCCTCCACAAGAAGCTGGTTGGGGTGAGAAGAACTGCGGGTGCCTAGTTCTCTATTTGAAGTGTTGTTGTAGCAACGGATATCGGATTTTTCTTGTTGGTAGAAATTGCTTCTACAAATTGACCTAAACCCAGCAAAAGTAGATAAGTTTTGATATAAGGGCATTCACTGTCCAGTCTTTCATGCAATCGTTCTTTGATGGTTATGTTTGCTCTAATTCTAGTGTTTGAAACTGAGTGTTGAGTAATTAAAGAGTTGGGGCTAATTTCGTTTTCATCTTGATCATAGTGGAAATTCAACTATGCTATGATGGAATGTTTTAGTCTCTCCTTTCTTGAAATACAAAATAGTGCATGCCCAAATTACAGTTTTAGTTCCATACGATAGGACTTCAACGCTTTTAATCCTCTATTTTACGGAATTTTTTAAAATGCTTATAAAATTTGGAAAACCCAACAAATTTAGTCATATGCTTTACGAAATTTTCAAAATGGTCCAAAAATTGACAAAACTTGACACATTTATTCCCATAAATCTCATAAACTAGAAACTAAATGTATCGAATTTTTCCCATTCTGAGACTATTTTTGAAAGTTCCATAAAGCAGTGGACTAAATATGCCTAACCTTTTGAAATTTGGGATTATTTTGATGCTTATTTAAAGTAGAGGACTAAAAGTATTGAATTTTCTATGTTATGTAACTAAAAATACAATTTTGCCAACAGTGTATATATAGGAAAAAAATGCATATGTATGTGTTCTTGATTGGGTTGCCTTAATATACATAAGGTGTTTGCAAGAGGTTAAAATTTGTTGAAAAAATGCTTTAGAAAATTTGATTTTGAACTATTTAAAAAAATTAAGTTCATTTACTTCCAAATGTATAAATAGCGATCCCTTCCAACTTCTGCAATTTATTTGAAAAATACGATAGGACTTCAACGCTTTTAATCCTCTATTTTACGGAATTTTTTAAAATGCTTATAAAATTTGGAAAACCCAACAAATTTAGTCATATGCTTTACGAAATTTTCAAAATGGTCCAAAAATTGACAAAACTTGATACATTTATTCCCATAAATCGCATGAACTAGAAACTAAATGTATCGAATTTTTCCCATTCTGAGACTATTTTTGAAAGTTCCATAAAGCAGTGGACTAAATATGCCTAACCTTTTGAAATTTGGGATTATTTTGATGCTTATTTAAAGTAGAGGACTAAAAGTATTGAATTTTCTATGTTATGTAACTAAAAATACAATTTTGCCAACAGTGTATATATAGGAAAAAAATGCATATGTATGTGTTCTTGATTGGGTTGCCTTAATATACATAAGGTGTTTGCAAGAGGTTAAAATTTGTTGAAAAAATGCTTTAGAAAATTTGATTTTGAACTATTTAAAAAAATTAAGTTCATTTACTTCCAAATGTATAAATAGCGATCCCTTCCAACTTCTGCAATTTATTTGAAAAAAATATAAGCGTAGAGTTATTTATCCAAAAAATCCAATTTCAACCGGTTTTTTTTTCTTCACTTTTAAATTTTGCTTCAAATACTTTCAACTTTGAACAGCTTAACTTACAACCTTTTTACAACTATTATTCCCACCAAAATGGTAGAAGCTATATACTTGCTTTTGGGAAACAATGCAAGCAAACCTCTTGTGATATCGCAAATGAGTAAATTACCCCCTTATGAAAAAATAAATAGCGATTTACCTCCTTATATTTTTTAAAATCAAACAATTTACCTCCCTGTATAAGGAGATGAATTGCTCCATTTTAAGAAATACAGGAGGGTTAATTACTATATTTTTTTCATAGGGGGATAATATTCTCATTTTTAATATCGTAGGGGGTAAATTGCTATACACCCCTTGCTTTTGAACTATAAGTAATGTTTCTTTAAATGCTTGTCCAACCAGCCTAATTTAGCGTTAAAAGATCTCGAAAGATTTAGATTGAACACTCTAAAAGAAATATTTTGTGTTTCCTTCAAGTGTTTTTGTTGATTCGTCAAATGTTTACTATGTGAATTAATTTGTTACATCAAGAAGAAACATGAAAATTTCTAGTTTATCATAAAAACATAAATGTTCTTTTATTTTTTTTTATGTCACTAAAGTGTATACTAATATTACTTATTATGTACATAAATTAATTAATTATGTCATATAAATTTAAATTTTGATGTTTGATATATTACTTTGGGTTAATAAAATTACTATGAGATCAAATTACCTAAATTTTGTTATCCAGTAATATGGATTGGCATACTTGTAATCCATTCTGATAATAATTGGATTCTACGTAATGCTATTCAGTGAATAAAATAAGTATTCTCTATTGGCATTTCATTTATTATGTTTATTACATATATGTTTGCATTTCTTTTGAGTGTCAAATTCATTTTGACCCCCTGTGATATATGAAAATATCAAAAACCCCCCTATAAAAATTTTAATATCAAAAACCACCCCTGTGTTATGAATAAATTATCACACTGCCCCCTGGTCAATGATTTTAGTCCCATGGATTTTATAAAATTTTGCACATTTAGTCTTTAATCACCTCTAATTGGGTGTTAATCCCCTAGCCGTGAAAAATGGTATCAGAGCCTAGGTTTATTGAAAAAATATATGATTATATTACATTTTGATATTATTTATCCACTAATGGAGGAGGCTCTTCAAGAGAAAATGAAACCGAAAGAAAGTTCGAGTTATTCTGAAAACAGGGAATATTTTCAGATTCTGAAAATACAAAGAAGAGAATTTCTCATGGAAATTCTTGACAAGTGTGACAACGATCCCAAGAGGATTGATCTAAAACTTCTCACACCAGAAGAAGAACAAGAATGGCTGAGAAATTTTGAGGTTCGATAAGTACTACCAGGGAATGCAGTAAGACGTTTACACTCCACTAAAGTCCATGGTAGAATCCTAGCCAAGAGAAGCGGAATGGGTAAATTCCTACATAATTTCAGTTCTAAAAATTATGACTGATTGAAAGGAACTCGAGCCAGATACATCGAAAATCTCCCAAGATCTGAGGGAGATACAATAGACAGTTCTAGACTATAGACATAGGTTAATCCATATACGTATGAAAATAGAATCTTTAAGCCAAAAGGTTGATGAGATCCTTAAGATCCTTGCCGATCTACACAAGGATCTTACAAACTTGAAAGTAGAAATTACAGATCTAAAAATAAATCAAAGGGAGAGCCCTAAGACATCCAGATCCAGACAAGAGCAAATTTGGGACGCCTTTGGAACAGTACCTCTTCTACACCAGAAGGGAAAGGCCACGGGGGTTCCGAAGCCAAAGACGAGAGAAGATCTGATTATCACATCTATCAGATCTATAAAATAATGGAGGTAACGAGATCAGATCTTTCAGATTTACAAGAATTGGCGGAATCCTTTTCCCAACTCGAGATCGTGGATTTAATCAATATCAAATAAGATCAGATCACTCCAGCACTACTACTGCCGGACAGAAGTACATGTTCTGATGATCCTCCACAGGATCAACCGATGAGAGAAAATGCAGATTTCCACACTAATGCCACTCCAACATTTGTGGGAACCA
>NW_011628072.1:217744-219636 GCF_000512975.1 Sesamum indicum | reverse complement strand
TGCCGGAGATTCGAAAGGCGCGATACCAGACCGGCTAGGAAGGCTTATCAAGATGCACTTCATCGGAGATGGATACTTCAAAGGAAGTAGAGCAGAAAAGGCTAGAGAATATGCACAGGCTCTCTTCAGCCTTGAACATAGGAGTATTTGCGCAGTAGATGAATACATCTATTGGTTTCGTAAGTATTTCTTCCAGAGTGGAGTAGCAACGGAAGTAGCAGCCAATGTTCTTCGCAAAGATATGCAGTCCATGGAGGAAAATGCTGATTCACTTATACAAAATACCTCAAGGACAACTAGATTCAGTGGCGCGAAAAAATGTCTTTCCTTAAAGACAAACCGAAGGATTGGTGTTATCAAGCATCCATCCAAAAGAATATGAAAAGACTGAGAGGTAAAATCCAAATAACTCCTATCCGTTGTGAAACAATGATTTTGCGACTATTATAGGAGAATCAAGCAAGCCGAGGAAAAGAAGGAAGCAAAGTAGTGACTCCTACCCCAAGAGTTCCAGAAGAACCTTTTCCCGATTGAGATCATGGTGGTCTAAGTCCAAAGCCAGAACATACAAATCTGAACAGAGAACAGGACCAACAAGGGCTTCATCCCAAGGATCTACACGAACAGATGCAAGATCCACCGGAAGAACCCCTACAAGAAGAGCTTTTAGACGGGCCCATACCCGAACCAATGGAATTTTCAAAGACTGCAATTACTGGACTTGCTGAGTAAAAGGACATATATCTCTTGACTACCCGCAGAAATGTGGATTGAGAAAATTTGAAGCCGCAGATGATATCCTGGATGCAGTTTACTATGACGAATTGGTACCCATCTACCAATTCGAAGATCTTCCTTCAGATGAAAGCGTCTATGAGGAGGAAATAGAGACTGCTTCGAATGGTTCTTCAACGAGTCAGAATAATTACAATGAGGGAGATAAGCTTCAAACTTCCAAAAGCCTATCAGGATTCTTTTCCCGGATGACGGTGTCAATCAAAACCATGGAAAGAATCATGCGACAGGATTCCAACCTCAGCCCATACAATGGATTTAGGATTGGAGGCATTGGGAATGTCCTGAACCAGATAGGACTTAACCAAAGGAAGCATCACATAATCTGCAAAGTAAGTTCAGGTGAGTTCGCTATACCTATGGAACTTACTAGTAATGTGATGGAAATACAATTAACTGCTAAAGAAGAAATTCTTGAAGAATTAAGTATGCTTAGAGAAGAAGTTGATGTTTGATATTCATCCTAGGATTGCATACAACTTAGCAGACTAAGATCTCAGTAGAGTCTTAACCCTTCATCAAGATTTTAACAGAAAAGATCTAATGAAAGAAGGTAACAAACCATATTCTATAACTTATAGAATAGCTTATGCCCTTTCCAATACACATCATTCAGATTTGTTCCTTAGGAAATAGTATATTGAGATTTCTAGAATTTTCAAGGAATTTTCCAAGATAATGATACCAAATCCTATTAGAATACCTAAAATAAGTGGTGTCGATATTATCATAAAAGATCACCCAGTTTTAGATAGAACATTAAGCTCTAGAACTGAGTTTAGTAGTCAGTTGTCCTTTTCGAAAGATAGGATTACAGGCTACAGAGGTAAGGAGAAAGAATTATTAAAAGCTTTAACTCCTCAAGAGATTAGGGTAGATAACGTAAAACTTCGATGCCCTAAAGGATGGAAAGAAATACAAGTTATATTTGACATCACTAAGAAAGAAATTTTTTTCCCCTGTGATGACTTATATCATTTGCAGCAACTTATTGTTGGAAAATATGAAGGCATGCTAGAAATAGCAGGCCATGAAATTTTAGCCACAGGTGTTGCAGGACGAGAAAATGGGAGTATGACTTTGGGGTTAAGTTTCCT
>NW_011628072.1:211720-217657 GCF_000512975.1 Sesamum indicum | reverse complement strand
TATTTTGCAGCTTATATTGATTCAGGATCAGGAATTTGCACGGCAAAATCTGAAGCAAGGAAAATCTTACCCGTTATTGCAGGAAGTGATTTTTCACAAAAAATCCTAATACTCAATAAAGGAATACGAGAAGCCAAGATTATGATCGGAGGAGCATTCGGATCGCCCTAGTTTAGGATAAAAACACCTCTTATTTACTTTCATGATACAGGTGCTGATATCTTGCTAGGTAATAATTTCATTCAAACATTTCCAAGTTATGTGCAAGATAACCACAGGAATCTGTTAATCTTTACTACTAACTATGGTAATGAGATACAGGTGTTGCAAAGAGAAAAGGCATTTAACAGGATAATGCCAATAAATTTTTGCAGCAAACGTGGTGATTTTGATGCCAGATTAACTCATCCACAAATGCTGGATAAGAAGAAATTTGGTAAGGTCCTTTTGTCTTTCAAGCAGCAACGACTCATAGACAACGATAACTTCTATAAGGAATCCGACGAGGAAATTCTGAACCTTAAAGAAGCAGTACTGGAAATAAAATCGCTAGACATCAGCGAAGAAAGCAGGCTTTCTCTTGAGAATGTTAAGAGGCTCATCTAGTAACTTCAGTGAAAATCCTTCGGCTTGATGGGATAGGAATAAGATCGAAGCTACTCTGAAAGTTAAAGATGAATGCAAATACGAGTATGTTCGATACAACCTATCCAGATGAACATGGAGGATAAGAAGGGTATGCAAATAATAATCAAAGAGCATATCAGTCTTGGACTTATTGAACCTGGAGTGTCTACCTACAGTAGCTCTAGATTTCTGGTGAGAAATCATGGTTAGATTAAGAGAGGTAAACCCAGTTTCGTTATTAACTATCAAGGCATTAATAAGATATTCGAGTTTGATAGTTATTAAATTCATAGTATAGAACACTTAATTGATTGCATTAAAGGGGAAAAAGTATTTTTTAAATTCGATTGCAAATCTGGTTTTTATCATTAAGATGGAGAATGAATAAAAGAGATTTACTGCATTCTCCACACTACAGGGACAATATATCTGGAATGTGCTTCTAATGATTTTAGCTAATGCGCCCCAGATATTTCAAAGAAAAATGGATAATCTTTTTAATGATTATTTTGAGTTCATGTTTGTCTATATTGACGACATACTAATTGCATCCAAAAATATGAAAGAACATATTAAACATCTTGAAATATTTTTCGATGCATGTCAGAAAGAAGGTTTAGTACTTTCTGAAAAAAAAGCCACTCTAGCTGTCAATAAAATTGAATTTCTAGGAATTCTTATTGACGAAACAAAGATTGAGTTACAGGAGCATATTGTGGAGAAAATCCATAATTTTCCAGACGTGCTCAAAGACAAGAAGCATTTGCAAAGCTTCTTGGGAGTTGTTAATTTTGCAGGCATCTTCATTAAGGATCTTGCAAGATACAGAAAGGATTTTCGACCACTTTTGAATGAAACAGAGAGTTGAAAGTGGAAATGGGAAGAAATCCACACAAAAATGGTTCGTGAGCTGAAACAGGTTTGCAGTAACCTGCCAAAGCTTGTAATACCGCAGGACGAGGATGAATTGGTAGTCTATAAGACACCAATGATTACAGATGGGCAGCAGTGCTCATGAAGAAGACAACTACAGGGGAAGAACCTTGTAGATATACCGTAGGGTGGTTCTCAGAACAACAGGCCAAAGTTTGGCATACCAACGAGAAAGAATTCTTTGTTGTTTTTAGAAGGCTTTTAAGAAATGGCCTTTATTTTTACTTGCTAAAGAATTTACTTTAAAAGTTAATAATACTAATGTCAAAGCTTTCTTAAAAAATAAATTAGAATAAAAAATAGAGAAAACTCGTATTATTAGATGGCAAGCTGAATGCCAATAGGGCTGTGTTGTTTTGTTACTAAAGGTAGGAAACGAAATAGGGCTGTGTTGTTTTGTTACTAAAGGAGCCAAGTACCTATGAATCATCTACTACGGTAGTGTGGTTGGAAAAAGTCCATAAAATCGAGGACTTGGAATATCCGGAAGCAAGGTGGTCAAAACCAAGGTATGAATTCATGGGGTTTAATTTATTTTCGGAAGAATGTTGGGCCAATTTTTTAGCATTAGCGGTTGATTATTTGAGATAAGCAAGAAGATATGAATAACAAACCAAATACTGCTGAAATTCTGGAAAACTTTGGGATCATAGGTCTACTTTCATAGCCCACTCGCAGTCAAAATGCGTGTGGTCCAATATCTGTGCGGAGGGGTTTTTTTAACATTATTTTATTTCACAGGGAGGTAATTGATAATTTAATTTTCACAAGGGGCTTTTTGAACATTTTCATTATCACAGGGGAGGTCTCTGGACTTTTTTCCATTCTTTTAAGCATCACAACAAAGCCCACCGACCATTTTAACAACAGTGCAACAGTTGGACTATGCATTGGATGGCAGTCCTGAAACCAACTGCAAAGGGTTGAGTATGAAATGTTCCAAGTCGAGGACCTCGGGAATGGACATCGAGTGTCCTATGGAGACATGCATTAAGAGTCGCATTCATTTAATGAGTATCGTGTTTCATCGGTGACACACGTTGGATGTTCATGCGACCTTAATGGGTCGATTGGCTAGGTGTCGAATCTCCTGAACAGACTCGCGGGGTCTTCATATGGAAGCCTTAGAGGTTTGGTCGATATGACTCGAATTTTTGGCTCCGATAGTGCAGGAGTAGTCCTCAAACTTGTGGAATCACGGCAGTTACGTGCATATGATGACTATATCTTGGGTCTGTGCGATAGGTGACTATGTCACAGATACGATCATCATAAGTCTTAACCAGTGCAGTCGAAGTATGTAGCGAGGACGACGAATTCTAAGAAGAGGATCTGTCCCTTGTCAGTATATGACAGAGGTATCGTCTATGCACTTGGAGACGTGTTCACGCTCTATAAACCTGTGGCCACACTCATTGGTCGAATAGTAAAAAGGGTTCCTATGTCGAGCAATTTCGCGCAACGCGATCTCAAGTATTAAGTATAAACACATAGTCAAGAATGGGAGCATACATCTAATTTCATGCCGTAGACTAATGATGGGAGAGGATAGACGGAAGGACCACACCCATGTGGACTCGAGAGTATAGAAGTTACACATGGATATTCGCCTAGTCTCTAATGCCATGGACTGTTGCTAGACGGCCACCCATGGTGATGGGCTTTCTTGATCAAGGGTTGATCGAGAATTATTAATTAAGTTACATGTAATTAATAATAGTGTTTGGCACTAGCCAAGCTTAGCTGAAAGGTGAACCTAAAGAGTTACACACAAATCACCGAGAAGGAATGAGGAATTAATTAGGAATTAATTCAATAAGTAATTGGATTACTTACAAATAAGAGAGATCCATTAGATGTAGCCAAAGAATAAATTAATAGGATTCATTTATATTAGGCTTGCCCTTATTATTTAATAAGTTAGACTTTTTAATTAATAAAGGCTTATTGGGCTTATGTATTTAATTGGGTTGAATATATGATGAACTTAATTAGGTAGATTTTAATTAAATTGGATTTAAATAAAATTAGTTGGGCCTTGTATTTTTATCTTAATAAAATCGGACTAATAATTATCACTTTTGGAAACTGCTATGTTAGCCATTCTTTATTTGGAATAAAAAATATAATACCTTTTGGATTGTAGAATGAACCTTGACACATTTTGGTACATTCATACAAGGTATATATATTAGTTATTTTGAATAACTAATAAGCTAACACAACACAAAGATTAATTTCCTACCCTAGATCTCCAAATCGGCCGCTCCCTTCTTCTACACACTTGGTGTGATCTTTTCTCCCTTATTCTTTTCTAGCAAATTGAATTAGGAGATCTCATATTCCGGTGTGGTGTGGAGCTTTATAAGATAATGAAACTTGGAGTGTCACTGAACTCCCTAAAGGAAAAAGGGTCATAGGCAGCAAGTGGATTTACAAATTGAAACTGAAATCTGATGGTAGTACAGAGAGGTATAAGGCAAGACTTGTTGCCAATGGGTACAATCAAATTGAAGGGATAGATTACATGGACATTTTCTCTCTAGTAGCAAAGGTTGTCACTATTAGTATCTTATTGGCAGTTGCTTGTAAACAGCATTGGTTTTTGCATCAGTTAGATATTAACAATGCTTTTTTGCATGCATATATAGAGGAGGAAATTTATATGCATCCTCCTAAGGGATATCAGGTTCCTAAGGGACATCTATGCAAGCTTAAGAGGTCCTGTTATGGCCTCAAATAGGCACCCAGGGAATGGAACCTGAAATTCACTAAATAGCTAGAAGGTTTTGTTCAGTCTAAAGTTGATCACTGTTTGTTTACTATAACTACAGAAATTGGATTTTTTTGTCTACTTGTATACGTGGATGATGTTCGTCTTGCAGGGCCATGTGAGAAAACAATTACATAGTTTAAAACTAAATTACATAAACTTTTCACTATTAAGAATTTGGGAAAAGCCAGATTCTTCCTTGGTCCTAAAATTTGCAGGTATGAAACAGGGATGATCATTACACAAAGTAAGTATGTCAAGGACATCCTAACAGATACAGGTATGACACAATCCAAAGCCACTAACACAACACTTCCAATTGGACTGGACTAGGATCATTGGGATGCAGCATTGCATTTAGTGAGATACTTGAAGGGGATAGTCAATAGAGGTTTGCATTTCAACTCTACAGACAGTTTTGACTTGGAAGCCTTCTGTGATGCAAATTGGGCCACCTGCAAAGAGACTAGAAGATCACTAACAGGGTACTGCATATTCTTGGGAAGAAGCTTAGTGTCTTGGAAAACAAAGAAGCATACGATAGTGTCAAGATCCTCAGCAGAAGCTGAGCATAGAAGCATGGCTTCAACTACTTGTGAATTGTTAAGGACCTAAGGATCAATGTCCCTACACCTAGTCCATTTTATTGTGATAATCAAGCCGCTCTCTATATACGACAAATGCAGTCTTCCATGAGAGAACAAAACATATAGAAATTGATTTCCATTTGGTGTGTGACAAATACAAGGAAGGATTCATTAATACTAAACACATTGCTTCCAAAGATGAACCAGCAGACATCTTTACCAAGATACTGCTAGGTCCAAAACTTATGTTATTAGTCTCCAAGTTGAACCTCATCAATGTTCAGACAAATTCAACTTGAGGAGGGAGTGTAAAAGGAGTAGATTGATCATTGATGTTGCTGTAACAAGTTCATCAGTTTGAACAGGGAAGAAGGGGGAACTCGTAATCGATGGAAATAGGAACGTGTCTTCGTTATTCAAAATGCGAGTTTATTAGTTCTGGTTTTGCTCTGCTAACGCGTTTATATAAACGTTGAGTTATTTTCTTATTTCACGCTTCTTTTAGTGAAGAACAACTTTGTTGACGGTTGTAAGAGGAAGGCTATTAAAGACACCTTAGCCTTTGTCTTCATAACAGCAGAAATAACAGAAATACAAATTTCTTGCTTCAGATAAAGAGAAACAGCTCTGCTCCTCTGTTTACAAGTTTTGATTCAAGAAACTCTCTTATTACTATGTGCTTCCGCTCTGAAAATTTGCAATTTATTAATAATTATGCGAATTACAATTTACTATGAAATTTTAAAATTTATCACGATATTGTTAATGTTCTTCATTAACTTCTCAAAATGTAAAATATAGCATATTTTTAATTTGATTTCTTAATTTATTAAGTCATTTGTAATGTTAAATTATTATTTTTTGAACATTTTTAGGAACTTCGATAGCCAAAATCCTTGTATTATTCAAAAATTGTAATTTAATATCCTAAATTACCATCTTCGAAATTGGATTTCCTTATAATGCAATCCCCCTAAATTACTTAAAGGCATATATATAAATATATATATATATATA
>NW_011628072.1:201016-211570 GCF_000512975.1 Sesamum indicum | reverse complement strand
GGTGGCTAAAAGGAGAAGAGATAGCCATTAGAGATATCATTGAGTGAAAGAGAGAGAGCAGACGGCGGAAGATAGAAGAAGAGAGGGAGAGAAATGATAGATTTAGGTTAGAGTTGGGTATAAATATGAGGTAACCTGGGTCGGGTTAGAGTAGTGGGTCGGACCGGGTCAAAGGGCCTCCATGTGGGATTTGTTTCGGTTGATTGGGCCACCGAGTGGGTTTGGGTTTTGGGCCACAAAATTCCAACATACCCCACCTTGGACCAAATACCCAAGGGGTAGGTCCGGGATTTAATTTTAGATCTGGTCATTTCGTCATCGCCATAAAATACTCCGTTGATGTACCTGCAAATAGAAAAACTTTGAAAAAGGAATTTGGTTAGTCAGAAAATATACTGAGAATCTTTAAACACTTACTGAACTTTCCTATGGGCAAACACTTTCCCACGATGTCTTTTCCAGTTTTATCACATCCTTTCCCACGATGTCTCGAATGAAATGGTACCTAACGTCTATATGCTTCGTTCTATCATGAAAAACGGGGTTCTTGCATAATTGAATGGAGGATTGGCTATCAGAATTACCACAAGTTTTTCTTTTGAAAAACCAATATCTTTTATAAAACCATCTAGCCATATGGCTTCTTTGAAAGCTTCAGTGGTAGCAATGTACTCACCTTCGGTTGTATATAATGCAATAATGTGTTGGAGTTGGGATTTTCAACTAATGCATGAGCCACAAAGTGTAAACACATAAGATGTGGTGGGTTTACGACTATCTCTATCGTTTGCATAATTAAATTCGAAGTAACCAACAAGTTGAGTGTGTTCAGAATATTTAGAGAAACTAATGCCAATATTATTAAAGCCACGCAAATATCTAAGCAACCATTTCATAGCTTCTTCGTGAGGGGGACCGGGGTTAGACATATATCTAGTAAGGCAGCTAATAGCATAAGCGACATCAAGTCTTGTGCATACCATAAGAAGCATAATAGACACAATCACATTTGAATAAGGAACCTTTTCTATCTTTTGTTTATCATTTTTCATTTTAGGACATTGATCTTTACATAACTGAAAGTAAGCAGACAAGGGCACAGAAGTGGGTTTTGCATTTTCCATGGAAAACTTTTTAAGAATAGACAAAATATACGATTTTTTGATTTAGAAGAATGGAAGAGTTTTTCCTATCCCTAAAAATATTCATTCCAAGAATTTGTTTGGCGTTGCCAAGATCTTTCATTTCATAAGCTTTGCATAAATCCTTTTGTAAAACATTTATATGTTGTGAATTAGGACTAGCAATCAACATGTCATCAACATATAATACGAGAAAAATAGGAGAGTTATTCACATTCTTGAAATAAAGACAATGATCATAATGACTTATGAAATTTAAGGACTGCATAAATAAGTCAAATTTTTTGTTCCATTGTTGAGGAGTTTGCTTCAGTCCATAAAAGGATATTTTCAATAAAAACACATAGTCAGGTTTAGACATATTAGTAACACCAATGGGTTGACACATATAAATGTTCTCATCCAAATCACGATACAAAAATGCAGTTTTAACATCCATTTGCTTCAATTCCCAATCGTAGTGTGCAGTGAGAGCAAGTACGATGCTAACAGTAGTGTACTTAACAATTGGAGAGAAAATTTCATTGTAGTTTATGCCTTCTTTTTGTGTGAATCCCTTTAGCCACTAATCTTGCCTTAAATTTTATAGGATTTTCCTATTTTATCTTCAAAATCCACTTGCAATCAACGATTGAGGCATTTTTTGGCTTAGGAACTAGGACCCAAGTTTTGTTATCTTTAAGGATTTCATTTTCTCTTTCATAGCACTTAGCCATTTTACAGATTGGATAGCCTCATTAACACTAGAGTGTTCAACTAATTCAATATTAAGGCTTGTGTGAAAATCCCTAAGCTTAGAAGGTATCCTAGTTTGTCTTCTATTCCTATCTCTGCCAAGTTGGTAATTTTCTAAGGGATTTGTTGTTTCTATATTTTCAGTATTTTCTACTTTTTGTTCCACTAATTCCTCTGCTTCTTGGTTATCCTCTAGATCTACTTTGTTAAAGGTGGATTCTATGGGCCGAGTCTTTTCTAAACATGACATCTCATTTTCGTTAAATGTAACGTCTCTGCTAATTAGGACTTTGAACCCCGGTTGACTCCTACCCACAACCTATAACCTTTTACCCCTTCAGGATAAACAATTAAAACACATTTTAGGGAACTCAGTTCAAGTTTATCAGAGTTTTGGTGAACAAAAGCAGAACATCCAAACAGACGTAATGAAGATAAATTAGATAATTTTTCATTCCACAAAGATACAGGAGTTTACCAGATAATTTGTCTTATGTCTTTTTATCCCAAACTTATCACACATATTAGAAAGTTTTGGTTGTAGAACTCAAGACCATTATCGGTTCTAAGGGATTTCAACTTCTTACCAGTTTGGTTTTCAACAAGGATTTTCCACTTTTCGAACTTTTCAAAAACTTCTGACTTATGCTTTATTATGAAAACAAACACTTGACCAAAAAAGTAATCAATGATTGATAGAAAATAACGATTTCCACCATGAGTAGGCACATTTGATGGAGCCCAAATATCAGCATGAACATAATCTAAAATACATGTAGATACAGATGGATTTGGGGATGGGGATGCAGGAAATTGTACTCTGTGATGCTTACCCATAACACATTCGTCACAAAATTCCAATTTTTCAATCTTGTCATTCAATATCCCATCTTTCTTTAAAAACTCAAGTCCTTTTAGACTAATATGTCCAAGCCTTTTATGCCATAAAGTAGTTTTATCACATTTAGAGACAGAGGCAGCAATATTATCATACATAACAGTGCACATGTAAAGGTTTCATTTTCGTTTAGCTTTAAAAACAATCAAAGAACCTTTCATAATTTTCATAATGCCCTTACCCCCCTTTCCTTCTAACCCTTCTTCTTCCAATACAGCACATGAAATCAAGTTATGGCTTAAATTAGGAACATATCTTACGTTTTTCAGGGTTAACCGATAACCTTCATTAAAACAACGTGAAATGTCACCAAGATCTTTGATTTCACACTTTTTCTCATTAGCCATAGATTCATAACCAGAATGTTCATTTCTAAAATTTGAAAAAATTTCTTTAAAAGGACTCATGTGGAAGGTACACCCAGAATCAATCAACCATTCATGCTTATTAAAGGAATGCACTGAGTTTGCTTCACAAACAATAAAGACTTCACTACTGGATTCATCAGAAACATTATATGCTTTTTCTTTTTCTTCATAGTATCTATCTCTATTTTCACGTCTAGGTTTTCTGCAATCTTTTATATAGTGACCTTTTATACCGCAATTATAATAACATCTCTCTTTTGTTTTATCCTCTTTATAAGTGTTCTCCCTAGGTCTGGATTTGCTTCTGCTTTTTTACTCCTACTTCTGCTTCTGTTGTTATATCCAGAGTTTTAATTTCTAAACTTAGTCCTTCTTCTGACAGAATTAACCTCATGCTGGTTTTGGTTAGGTTTATAGCCTTAAGGTCCATTTCCTTACTCTTTAATCCATTTACAACAGTTTCATTGTTAACACTATCCTTACCGTATTTAATAGCAGCTTTCACATCAGAGTATGTTTCAGGTATAGCATTAAGCAAAACAATGGGAGAATACTCATTAATATTTTTATCACCTGTGAGTTTAATGTCCTGGATCAGTTTAGTAAAATCATCAAGGTTTTCATCAATATTTTTAGACAAATCTAGTTTATACCTAAAAAAATTTTCTAACAAAAACAACTTACTAGGTAGAGAGGTTTCAGTATAAAGCTCTTCCAGTTTATACCATAAATCTTTTGGAGAATTTTGTTTACCAACTTTTTGTAAAACAGTGTGAGACAAGTTTAGAATAACAGAGGAATAGGCAAATTCACCATTTTCTTGTTTCTTTTCTTCTGAAACATTTTTCAAATATTTGCCATCAATGGCTTTAAAGACGTTTTGTTGAATAAGGATTCCTTTCAACTTTTCTTGCCTATATAGAAAAATCAGTTTTACCATCAAAGGGTTGTAGGATAACCGACCATAGTGGTTTAAAAGAAAAACTTTCGGGTTTTAAGAAAAAATTAAGAAAAATTGATTTTAAGGTTTTTAATCACAAAATGAGTGCTTCTGAAAGTCCACAAAATATCACACAGATTTAAAAAACAGATTTACAGAAACAGATCAGGTTTTAGAAAATATCACAAGAACAATAAATAGATTATAAAGATATATCACAAAGATATTAACAGATTTCAGAATATCACGAAACATGAACAGATCAGGCAAAATGAGAACAGAGATAAAATACCAATCACACAGATTTATCGCAGCAGAGTATAAGAATCAGAGATAATGAGTCCGAGGCTTATCCAGCCTTAGTCCCTTCCAAATACCCGACAACTTTAAGGCTCCAGCCAAGAGGGATATAATGGGGATAATAACTGCGAGAAAAAGTTGTAGAAATAATAAATCAACAGATGATAACAGTGGTAAATTACAGTACAGAAATTTCAGAGATAATAAGAGAGGAGAGGATTAAGGATTAGCACCACCAAGGTGCAGCATGGATCATAACGCAAGCTCTGATACCACTGTAGTGTATAATCCCTCACTGATATCTCTTTCCACAAAGGACATAATAAACTATTAAAGAGGATTTGGAGTACGAAACTCTTTATAAAATATAGACCAAGAATAAATTATTGATGTAATGAATATCAACAGGAAGAATAAAGAGCAAAACAAATAAAAGAACTTTGTTTGAAAACTGCTCAGGATAATGTCAGATGCAAATATATAGGGACACGGTCACAAAGATATCAAACCCACAAATCAACCGAAACCACATAGCCCACGGTTGCACGTCAACTCACAACAGAACCTCAATCATAGAGATCACTTTAGTCACGCACTACTCTTGTTCACTTAGAACTCAGGGATTAGGAGAAGAAAACAAATGTCACTGTATTTTTCACAAAGCAAACGAGGACTCCTTTTATAGCATATTGGACAGAGATAAGAGGGGAAGTTTAGGGTGGCTTTCCAAAAGCCATTGGCTTGGCTTTGGAAAGCCACCATAATCACCGGTGGCTAAAAGGAGAAGAGATAGCCATTAGAGATATCAGTGAGTGAAAGAGAGAGAGCAAACGGCGGAAGATAGAAGAAAAGAGGGAGAGAAATGATAGATTTTGTTTAGGGTTAGGTATAAATATGAGGTAACCTGGGTCAGGTCAGAGTAGTGGGTCGGACTAGGTCAAAGGGCCTCCAAGTGGGCTTTGTTTCGGTTGATTAAGCCACTGAGTGGGTTTGGGTTTTGGGCCAAAAAATTCCAACATACCGTTCAACTCCCCAGCTCAAGATGAACAAAACCCCTCAATCAATTTAATGTTTCGATCACCACAAAGACTGAGGTTTCACCTTCACCGTCGCAGCCTCTCCGCGTCGATTGGCCGCGATACATACGTACGACGGTCGTGGACCACAACAGTTCGACTTGCCTCTTCCTTGCTACTCTAACAAGACAAGTCTCAGCCATTTTCTTCAACGTGGTGCGGAGATCCAATGATTTGGAGTTCACGGCCATCGTTCGGCAGACTGGATATTTTTTCGGCGAAAAAAGTCTCAAAATTGAGCAATTAAATTCATAGAGGACCAAATCCAAACCCTAACAAGTTAAAGGACTAAAATAGGATTTGGCTATAATTAGAGGACCAAAATTGCATTAAATCTCATATATATATATATCCCAATATTTACACAAATACACACACTATCTCCGAAAGACGAGACTAAGGTAAGAAATTTAGTTTTAATTTATTGATTAATATATTATTTTATTAATTAATACATTTATTAAATGAAATTCATACTATTCGAATTAGTATTTAATCGAAAATTTTTATGACTTTAATTATTTATATATTAGTAAGTGATAAATTATCGTATTTGCTCGATTTATTAGATTTAATCATTGTTATAATTAATTTACTCAATTTCATCGGGTTTATTAACCAAATACTTAATTATGTGTGCTGTAATTTAATTAATAACTATAATGGTGAGCAATTGACGAAAATTAATAGAAATATTATAAAGTTATGTTTACGAAGGGGAACAAAAAATTTTGTCCTATAATTTTGGTCTGAATTTATTTTGATGATCTATCTTTTGCAATATTAGATTTAGTCATTTATCTACCAATTTTGCAATAATTTGTCCTTAATTTAGCCTAATTTATCTCTTTTAATAATAAAGGCTAATAGTCCATTCTAATGATCTAAGTGCAATATAAACAAATATTTTTGTTTCAAAAATCTAGACTCTTAGACCATTTTAGGAGAGCATTAGTTAAGAGATTCAAAATGAATGGATATGTATATATGGATTAAAATTGTTCTTCAAAAGTTGTGTAGAGGTGAAATTGTTCGAAATTAGCTAAATCACCAAAATTAAAAAAATTTAAAAATTAACGAACTAAAATTAAAACGAGTAATTTTAAAGGACTAAAATTAATAACAGTCAAACTTAAAAGACTAAACAAAAAATTTTTCCTTTAAGTAGTATTAGAAAATCTTATTTGAGAAATATTATATTTGTTATAAAAGAATATGTGATCTTTTTAGATAATTTAATAAATGGATGTAATAGAGAATGATAGTTATAAAAATATGAGGGACTTTGCAAAATAAACTGTCATGAGTTAATTGATAAATTAGTGTATACCTACAAAGCTAGAATGTTAGTTATTCAGAAGAAAATGCAACGGATGTTTGAGTTCTAATATAAATAGAATATTAAAGATTGGTGGAAAATGTATGAATATTATTAAGTATAATTAGAATTTACAGTATTATCAATATATTGAATATATGTACTATAATTTATAATAGGACACGAATATAAAGTAGAAGGTTGACTAGCTTCTTTTTAGTTATCAAATAGGTCATTTCTTTTGGCATAGGATGTGATTTTTCGTCTTGAAAAGCCACCAACATGAATTTGTTGGCTCCGACATTTTGTAAAGCAAGAAAGCTGCTTGTTTTGTGATTTGTTTAACCATATTACAAACATTGTGATGTACATGATGTGCTCTACTTTGGCAGAAGTCAAACTAGAAAACTGGGAATTCTATTCTAGTTCTAAATATCAATGAAGTTGGCACTTATATTTAGCCATTTTGTGTACTTAAATCTGTTGTTCTATTTGATAAAAATTTCTACAAAAAGATAGCACTCCATCCATATAAAATAGACTGATAACTTATATATGCATCTTGAGTTGATCTTATTCCGCTATGCCGTTCGACCACGTGATGCTCTACAACAAGTCTCCAACTGTCTCATAATTGCATTATAAAGACTATTGAAACCACGCTCATAAAACCACATAAACGAAACATATTAGTTCCTGCAACGTCAGAAGATTTTGCTGGTGTATATGTATATTTTATGAGCTTGGAATGGATACAAGAATCAACCTTAGTCTTCTTACAATTCCCAAACTGATTTCGAGCAAGTCGAAGAGGTGCTCTCCGACAGTCTAATATCTCCATAGCCACAGTGATAATCCCATCGTCCGAAGCTTCCATGCATTTCTCTTTCTGAAGGCATCCTCCTTTTCTCACCGCCAATCCCATAAATTGATTTTGTAGGAGACACGTTATTTTCTTTGTAATGTCCTTGTTTTTAAGGCCTGCGAGATTTTGTACGATGTAGTTCATTGAAACAATAGCCCCATCAAAAATTTAGCGTTATGAGTTAAAAATCACAAGAAATTAACACTACAATGCACTTAGTTGTTACCTGTGTGGATCGTACGAAAGATAATCTGATACATCTTCTATCTTATTGATAAATCTAACTCTTTGATCTCCACGGATGCAGTTGAGGATTGTTATCTGAAATTTATATATATATATATATATAAATATAAATGATTGTGTCAAATATATAAATATTAGTGATATGTGTGTTGCGACACCCAGCCAAAAATGATATGGGTGCTTAGGATAGCCCAAGCACACAGATTAACCAGACAAGTCCAGATAGCACAAGGAGCCCAGGAAGAAGGAAGGTGAGACCCAAGACCTCCCATGGTCTGGACCATAATTAAGGCCCAATATGATTTTCGGCTTAAATATACATGTGGCAGCCCACACTCCAACAAGGCCCTAAGCTAACCTAAACATTAGCAGCAACCTTGAATCATATCAGCTCAAGGAGGACCAAGTGAGCAAAAAGGGACTCCCTTACAGGAAAGACTCCTGGCAGATGTGGTTTCTCCCTAGGTGAAGGAGACTCCTGCAAAACACATTCACTTGCAAATAAGGAGGGTTTATCCCTTATCCAACCAACCTACGCGAATTTCTTAGAAAAAATTAGACCCAGTTCAAAGGGAGCAAACCCCCTAATAAACACAAGTTTAGTCCCTCCAGACGGGGGGCTGTTCTCTCACTCTCTAAGCAATTCTTCAAGTATTTTACAATCACACTACTGCTTGTTCTTGCATTCTTTATCAATCTCATTCACTATAGCTCAATTTCACTCGAATTTATTTATTATTTTGAATTTATTTTATCAAAAATGAAATAATAACTTGGGCAATAGAGTGCTAACATCTTCTTTGCAGGTTCTCTCCTTAGAGCCCTCATACGATTTGCCCCAAATTCCGAACGATAGTCCATATTTATGGGACCCGTGTTGTTTTCGCACGCACCATGTAGCATTAAAAGTAAGGCAAGATTACAAAAATAATCTGGTAAATATGGGGGTGGCAAATTAATCTGGTAACTACTAAACTGGCAGTTTTAGTCCTATACATTATAATTTAGTGGCAATCTTGGTCCTTCAGGCTAAAATTATCTAAAAATTAGCCGAACAAATTGGGGTTTAGGGTTTCGGTTGCCAAGTGGTCTTAACTTGAACACGTGGCATCATACGTTGCTGATGACTGTAGTTTTGGCTGGAAGAACGAAAATTGCCACTAAATTAAAACATATAAGGCTAAAACTGCCATTAAATTAGAACATATAAGAGAAGTCAATTGATGGTGTCGTTGACAGAAACTGAATGGAGGGATACGTGCACCATGGGGAGGCAAACACAGGAGTGTTGGTCCGCCTACGAGATGATCACTGGTGGAGGAGATATGAAGAAAAAACTAGTTGTGGGTGCGGGAAAAGAAGTGGTGGAATATAAATAGAGAGAACATGACAGATTGTGGACGAAAATGGATGGGCCTGGGTGTAGCACCCCCTTTGCTACAAGAGCTATATCTACCATAAACGTCATAGTTATAGTAATCCCTGTGTTCATATATATATTTGCACATAATCATCTAATCAATTTACATAAGTAATCCCAACACGTCATAATAGGTATTATCAACCCACAACATTATATATATACATATCAAATACCACAAGTAATCTCCATGCGTACGTTCCCTCTATACAACAAAATATGATATGTATTCTAACTGACAACGAGGAGAAAACAACATACTGGCCCAACCTGCTTGAGTATAGCGCGTAGACCTAATCTTCAACAGTCAAACACCTCAATCTCTACTCTTAAAAGAAAATATCAACAAAGGAATGAGCCTGCCACTCAGTAAGTAAATAATCAGCCATATATATATGTATATCAAACACAGCCCAAACAGGACAAGTAGGCAACATGCATGGATTACAGTCAATTTAACTCCAACATAATCAATTGTAGTATACCACATAGCTATCTCACAATAAAATAATCAATTAAACTTTCTTTTTCCTGGTTTGCTTACCAGAAGGTGATATCGTGTTTTTCCCGTCAACTCAATCTCACCGTTATATAAATTTAAGTGAATCCCCTTGACAGCCGGCTCATCAATCTCATTTCGCATCATAACTCTTTCAATTCGCATCATAGCTCTTTTATTTCGCATCATAGCTCTTTTCACATCACATCTTTTTCATATCGCATCAAAACACTTTTCATTTCATTTCTTTCTCATATCGCATCAAAGCTCTTTTCATTTTATTTCGCTTTATAGGCTTTTCATCACGTCAAGGTGTATTCACGCCACAATATAAATTCAATTTCCACCACTCCCTCATTTTCACATATCACCATTCTTGTAACAACTAGTAACGTAAACAGTATATCCATATATTCTCATTTTCAGACATCCACAACACATCAAACAACAAACATAATATTTCAACGCATTTCCTCATTCTACGTACACAATATCATCAATCAATCAAATCCTTTCATCATTCATATACTTTCAGATAAATCAACGTCGGCATGAACCACAAATGTATATAACAGTAAAGCCACAAATAAAGCGGACATATATAGATAATACTAATTATTTACTTACCTCAACTTCACAACGTTTTTATCTACTCAATCGCTAATTGTCAATCCTTCCACCTTACCATCGTATCCTATAATGAGTTATACCACATACAATTAATATATCGAGAATATCGTGATTTCT
>NW_011628072.1:199480-200975 GCF_000512975.1 Sesamum indicum | reverse complement strand
TTAAATAGTACATCGCTCAATATAAATAACATTTAATAAACGAACTAATTAAATACTATAATTATATAAATTAATGAAAATTATAATTATAATTCGTACCTCTGATCCTTTCTCTTTCTTCTTGCTGAAAGTGTGTGTGTGTGTTTGTGTGTGTGTTGTGTGTTATGTACCAAGACAAAGAAAAATAATGAGAATGAGAGAGTGAGGCGGTGGGAGGTGGCCCCCACTTCCCACTCTCAATTCTCTCGCTCTCTTTTCTTTTTATATATATATATATTATTATTTACTAAATAAGTAAATAATAACGAACTCCAATTGAATTCGTTTAAGTTGTATTATATTCCAATTATGACCCATAATTTAGTGCCTAATTAACTAAATTTCACAAAAATTTATCAATTAATCCTACAATTATGTATTATAATATTTGGGGTGTCACAATTCTTCCCTCCTAATTAAAATTTCGTCCTCGAAATTTAACTAACTTACCGGCTCAAGGAATAAATAGGGCCATTTTTCTCTCATGTTCTCCTCAACTTCCCAAGTGGCTTCCCTTGGAGAGTGATGACTCCACCTGACCTTGACCATTGGTATTTCTTTATTCCTCAATTTCTTTATACTCCGGTCCAAAATTTTTGTTGGCTCTTCTACATATGTCAATACCTCTGATATCTCTATCTCTGGCTCATGCAAAATATGACTAGGATCGGATCGGTATCGCCGTAGCATAGAAACGTGAAACACGTCATGTATCTGCGATAATTCTGTAGCTAATGCTAGCCGATAGGCTAGTGGTCCAACTCGCTCCAGAATTTTATGTGGCCCAGTATATCTTGGACTCAACTTTCCCTGCTTCTCGAATCTCAAGATTCCTCTCCATGGTGATACTTTTAGAAAAACTTTTTCGCACACCTGGTATTCCATATCTCTCCGATGCTTATCAACATAACTAGTCTGCCGATTCTGTGCTGCCTTCAAACACTTTTATCTTGTCCACTGTTTCTTGGACTAACTCCGGCCCTTCAAGCTGTCTCAATCCCTCAATATCCCAACTGATCGGACTTCAGCATTTTCTTCCATACAAAGTTTCATATGGAGCTATACCAATACTGGAAAGAAAACTATTATTATAAGCAAATTCCATCAGTGGTAGATCATCATCCCAGTTTCCTCAGAATCAATTACGCAAGCTCTCATCATATCTTCTAATGTCTGAATCGTTCTTTCTGACTGTCCATCAGTCTGAGGGTGAAACGCTGTACTAAAATGCAATTCTGTACCTAGCGCCGTTTGCAAGCTTCCCCGGAAATGAGAAGTAAATCGAGGATCTCTTCAGAAACTATAGAGGTATGAATACCATGTAATCTCACAATCTCTGAAACATATAATTCGGCGAGCTTATCGAAGGAATCATTTTGACGGATTGGCAGGAAATGTGCAGATTTAGTCAATCTGTCAACAATCACTCAAATAGCATCATGTCTTCTGAACGTAC
>NW_011628072.1:198619-199438 GCF_000512975.1 Sesamum indicum | reverse complement strand
GTATAGTCAAAGGATGAAGTTTACCAGCTGGTGCTTGGTGTTCTGCTTTTACCTGCTGACAAGTTAAACATTTCGCTACAAACTCTACCACATTTTTCTTCATTGTTGGCCACCAATAATAGGGTCTCAAATCTCGATACATCTTGGTACTGCCAGGATACATAGCATACGTATGCGCCTCGTGCATAATTTTCATTCTCAACTCCTCTATGTTCGGCACCCATATACGTTTTCCATTGAACAATGTACCATCTTCTTGGATTATAAATTGATCGCTCTTTCCTTTTTGCACCTTAGCTTTCATCCTCAGTAAATATGGATCTCTAGCCTGTGCATCTTTAATTTTATCCTTGAGGGAGGGCTTCACTTGTATCGTAGCCAGTAGAATATCACCACCAATGCTAAAGTGTAAATCCATAGCTCTAAGAGCAGTCAAATACTCTATGCAGTCAAATACTCCATGTTATAGCAGATCATACCTGCAAGTTGGTCCACCGTCTTTCTACTTAAAGCATCTGCTTCAATGTTTGCCTTTCCGGGATGATAGTCAATGGTGCAGTCATAATCCTTCAAAAGCTCCATCCACCTTCTTTGTCTCAAATTCAACTCTTTTTGTGTTGGGATATACTTTAGACTTTTGGGATCTATAAATATTTGAAACGACTCCCGTATAAGTAATGCCTCCAGATCTTCAATGCATGTACTATGGCTGCTAACTCTAGATCATGGGTTGGATAGTTTATCTCATGTGGCCTCAACTGCCTCGAAGCATAAGCTATAACTCTCCCATGCTGCATCAAAACACACCCAAGTCCTTGT
>NW_011628072.1:191636-198564 GCF_000512975.1 Sesamum indicum | reverse complement strand
TCTTCTTCAACTCCTCAAAACTCTGAGCACATTTGTCATTCCAATTAAATGGTGCATTCTTCTTCAACAAGTTCGTCAGAGGTTTTGTGATTATAGAGAAGTCCTTTACAAATCTTCTATAATACCCAGCCAATCCCAGAAAACTCCCGATCTCCACCATATTTTTAGGTGGTACCCATTCTAAAATAGCCTTAACATTTGCTGGATCAGGTTGTACCCCTTCTTTAGAAACAACGTGCCCGAAAAAAGCAATTATTTCCATCCAAAACTCACATTTACTGAATTTACCGTACAACTGTTTCGCTCTCAGGATCTGTAAAACTGTCCGTAAATGTTGTTCATGTTCCTCGGGACTACTTGAATATATCAAAATATCATCAATAAACACAATCACAAATTGACCAAGGAATGGTTGTAACGTCTTGTTCATCAGATCCATGAAAGCTGCAGGGGCATTCGTCAATCCAAATGGCATAATGACAAATCCATAGTGACCATACCTGGTCCTGAAAGCTGTCTTTGGGATCGAATCTTCCTCAATCCGTAATTGCCAATATCCTGACCTCAAATCAATTTTAAAGAAAACAGTGCCACCCTTTAGCTGATCAAGCAGATCGTCAATCCATGGCAGAGGATACTTGTTCTTGATTGTGATTCGGTTCAGCTGTCTATAATCGACACATAATCTCATACATCCATCCTTTTTCTTTGCAAATAATACTGGTGCTCCCCATGGTGAAATACTAAGTTGGATGAATCCTTTATCCAATAGCTCTTCTAACTGCTTCTCTAATTCTTTCAATTCTGACGGAGCCATTCTATACGGTGCAATTGAAATAGGTGTCACCCTAGGAATAGTATCTATTTCAAAGTCTACTTCTCGATGAGGTGGTAGTCCAGGTAATTCATCAGGAAAAACATTAGGAAATTCCCTTACCACTGGAACGTCTAATACACCCGGACTAACTTTCATGGTATCATGCAAACTGGCTAAATACGCCTCACACCCTTCTTTAATTAGATTAAAGGCGGTCACAGCAGAAATTAAACATTTGGGTATCACTCTTCTTCACCCCACTATAACTGTCTTCATCTGCCCATTAATTTCAACCATCACCTCTTTTGCTTGACAATCTACTAAAGCATGATTACTAGCTAACCAGTCCATCTCCAGAATGACATCAAACTCCCTAAGGTCTATTATAACCAGATTTGCATATAAAGTAACACCCTCCACCACTATTGGACAAGATCTCACCACTGGATTCACTAATACAAACCCACCAGCAGGCATATAAATCATGTCCAAATGGTTCTATTTTAGCATGTACATGAGATGCAAAATTACGTGATATAAATGAACAAGTAGATCCTGGATCAATCAATACATGTGCACTAGAATCGCAAATAGAGAAGGAACTAGTGATAACCTCGGGTGCCGTAGGCATCACCCTGGCTTGTGGTTGAGACTGACTACTTTGTCCTGTTGATGTCATGGAAAGATACCCGCTACCTCGACCACCTCTACCTCGTCCTCTGCTCGTACCTGCCCGTTGTGAGTTTTCCCCCACACTGCTAAACTCCGAAGTCTGAGATCCTCTGGAATTATCCCTCCATATAGGACAATCCCTTATAATGTGTCCTGGTTGATGGCAACAATAACATACAATTGGTTGAGCTCTCCAACATTCACCAATATGTCTCCTACCACAATTAGCACAAGAGGGAATAGATCTTCCACTGAACAATCTGGCTGGACCTGGTCTTGCTCCAGATCTAACCGAAGTAGGCCCGCCTCTACTCAAAAATACTGAAGAAGACTTGCTAGTCTGACCTACTCCTCTGCCTCTGAACCAACCTCTCTGCGGACCAGAGCCCCTAAAAGAAAATGCACCACTCTATCCCACTGTAGGATTCAGGTTACCTGTTAATTTCTTTCGTTTAGCTTCAGTTGAACTCCTTTCAATGGATGTCTCTTCTGCCCTCAGTGCTGCTTCTAGCAGCGCACAATAACTCGCAGGTTCGATTGCCATTTTCTCCCGAATCTCAAGTCTCAACCCCCTTTCAAATCTGTCTCTTCTCAATTCATTGGTGCTCACTTCTTCTGGGGCATATTTTGACAATCTCACAAATTGTAGTTCATATTCACCAACAGATAACTCATTCTGCTTTAATTCCAGGAATTCAACTATTTTACGATTTCTGTAGACTGGTGGAGTATATTTGTCAGCAAATTCTTTCAAAAAGTCATTCCACGTCAAAGTGGCTGGTCGGTTCCTGCTCCCTGGGACTGTTTCCCACCAATGTAAGGCATCTTTCTCCAGTAAGGACACTGCATACCTTAACTTTTGCTGAGAAGTACACTCGATTCTGTCCAACACCCTTTCCGTGTTTGTCAGCCATTCCTCTAATTCAGCAGGATCAGTTGTACCGGCAAATACCTTCGCCCCCTATCTCCTCATTATTTCGTAATTCTTGTCAATAACTACATCCTGTGACTGTGATGGTGGCCGTGGAGCCATCCTCTGCATCATTTTTAGGAACTGTTGCATAAAGGAATTTATTTCTGGTTGTGGAACATTTCTATTTTGGGATTGTAACCCCTGATGTTCTGATCCTGAATCATGACCCTGCACAAACTCTAATGACTCAGTTGGGCCAGCAGCATTTTCCTTTGACTCTTCCATCCTATATGAAATGCACACATGTGAGTAGTTTTCTAGTATATACATCTTACGTACAATATTATATTTCATCTACTATCCCTAGGGAATCTAATCCCTGCTCTGATACCACCTAATGTAGCAGCCCCTTCGCTACAAGAGCTATATCTACCCTAAACGTCATAGTTATAGTAATCCCTGTATTCATATATATACATTTGCACATAATCATCTAATCAATTTGCATACGTAATCCCAACACGTCATAATAGGTATTATCAACTCACGACATTATATATATACATATCAAACACCACAAGTAATCTCCATGCTTACGTTCCCTGTATACAACAAAATATGATCTGTACTCTAACTGACAACGAGGAGAAAACAACATATTAGCCCGACCTGCCTGCGTATAGCGTGTAGACCTAATCTTCAACAATCAAACACCTCAAAGTCTACTCCTGAAAGAAAATATCAACAGAGGGATGAGCCTGCCACTCAGTAAGTCAATAATAAGCCCTATATATATGTATATCAAACACAGACCAAACAGGACAAGTAGGCAACATGCATGGATTACAGTCAATTTAACTCCAACATAATCAATTGTAGTATACCACATAGCTATCTCACAATAAAATAATCAATTAAACTTTCTTTTTCCTGGGTTTGCTTACCAGAAGGTGATATCGTGTTTTTCCCGTCAACTCAATCTCACCGTTATATAAATTTAAGTGAATCCCCTTGACAGCCGACTCATCAATTTTATTTCGCATCATAGCTCTTTTCACATCACATCTTTTTCATTTCGCATCGAAGCTCTTTTCACATCACATCTTTTCATATCGCATCAAAGCTCTTTTCATTTCATTTCTTTCTCATATCGCATCAAAGCTCTTTTCATTTCATTGCGCCTTATAGGCTTTTTAACACGTCAAGGGGTACTCACGCCACAATATAAATTCAATTTCCACCACTCCTTCATTTTCACATATCACCATTCTTGTAAGCAACTAGTAACGTAAAACAGTATATCCATATATTCTCATTTTCATACATCCACAACACATCAAACAACAAACATAATATTTCAACGCATTTCCTCATTCTATGTACACAATATCGTCAATCAATCAAATTATTTCATCACTTATATACTTTCAGATAAATCAACGTCAGCATGAACCACAAATTTATATAACAGTAAAGCAACAAATAAAGGGGACATATATAGATAATACTAATTATTTACTTACCTCAACTTCACAACATTTTTATCTACTCAATCGCTAATTATCAATCCTTCCACCTTACCACCGTATCCTATAATGAGTTATACCACATACAATTAATATATCGAGAATATCGTAATTTCTTTTAAATACAATATTAAATATTATTGCGTACAATTTCTAATAATTCTTTAATATTCCATTTCTATCGAAGTTCAAATCTTCGTTTTCCTCTTTATTAACATACCATTTATTAAATTATAAGTTTTGAAATATTTCTTTGAATTTTCTATCAATTTCTCGCTACTATACAATTTATTTAAACAATAATATATACAATTGTGTGTTTGGTTAATAATTCCGATGAACTTGTATAAATTGGCTATAACAATATTCAAATCTAATGAATTTAATAATCTGATTAACCGACGATATCATTTTTATATTAAATTTGATATTTAATTCGACACTATTTTAAATAGCCAAACTCGTAAAATATTCCGGTTAAATAGTACATCGCTCAATATAAATAACATTTAATAAACGAACTAATTAAATACTATAATTATATAAATTAATGAAAATTATAATTATAATTCGTACCTCTGATCCTTTCTCTTTCTTCTTGCTGAAAGTGTGTGTGTGTGTGTTTGTGTGTGTGTTGTGTGTTATGTACCAAGACAAAGAAAAATAAAGAGAATGAGAGAGTGAGGCGGTGGGAGGTGGCTCCCACTTCCCACTCTCAATTCTCTCGCTCTCTTTCTTTTTATATCACTCTCAATTCTCTCGCTCTCTTTTCTTTTTATATAAATATATATATTATTATTTACTAAATATGTACATTATTTACTAAGATATATATACATATACTAATATATGTATATATAATTTACTAATATTTATACATAATACTATTATTATATATTATTATTTTTTTCTTTCATTAGACTTTTAGCAAAATACAATTCACGTCCCTCCTAAATTTTCTTAATTAATATATGTTGTCCCCAAATATTATAACGAACTTCAATTGAATTCGTTTAAGTTTTATTATATTCCAATTATGACCCATAATTTAGTGGCTAATTAACTAAATTTTATGAAAATTTATCAATTAATTATACAATTATGTATTATAATATTTGGGACGTCACACAGGGTGCAATCAACTCGCCGGAGGATGGGTAGTTGATTGGTGATAGTATCGAACAGTGGGTAAATCAAACGGCGGCGAATTTTGATGAGAGAGAAAATAAATCTAAATTTTAGGACAAAACTATAATTAGCAACTGGGGGCACATTCGAACTCCAACTAAAAAGCATGCAGTAGGGTTAGAATCATTGTTAGACAACTAGTTTAGTGATGGTGCGAGTGGCTGAAGACTTGTTGCAAAAACAATTCTGGCGACCGACTGTGATATGGTGGTATTTGTGTTAGTTGACCATTCTTTGCCACGTTATGTCCATTTGTCGCCAAAACCCTAAGCCCTAATTTGATTTGATAATTTTCGATCACTTTTGACCGGAAGGACCAAAATTGCTATAAATTTCAATCATAAAGGACCAATATTGACATTCTTACAGTTACTAGACAAATTTTGCCACCCCCAATATTTACCGGACTAATTTTACAATTTTGCGTTAAAAATAATACATTATTGTCTAAAATATATGGATATATTTTTCTTCTAACACATCTATTAATTTCGTAAAGGTTTATAAATAATTCAAAACTTACTATATGTAAAAATAAATTTATAAAATAAATAATTATATAAAATATATAAATTTTAGGATTAAAAAGTAATACATTATTTTTTAAAATACATAATATATATTGTTTGCTAACATATTTATTAATTTAATACAGATTTATAAATATTTTTAAGCATACAATAAGAAATAATAAATTTATAAAATAAGAATAATAATATAAATAGTATATAAATATTAGCAATAAAAACAATACATTGATTTTCAAAGTACAAAAATATATTTTTTCTGCTAGAATCTCGATATTTTTAGGTATAATTTTTTAACAAAAAAAATAATACAACATATTAGTTGTCTATAAATATTTAATATATTGTAACATTATTATCAATTTATATTGAAATACATCTACATATATCGGTTTTATATATAGAATGGTTGAGCTTACAAAATACAAGTTGGTTGTTGGCTTATAGATAAGTGGTAAAGAAATTAAATTTTATTTAAATTGACTAGGGTTCGAACCCATGAGCAACAAAAGTTTCCAATAATTAAGTGCATGCCACATCATCAATTTCATTACCTGTGTGGAAATCCCAAAGGATACGTCGCAAACTCCCGCAAAAATTATCGGAAAATTGAGTAAGAACCCTAAATCGAACTAAATTTACTACTTTTTGTAAATTAATGGTAAAAAATTAATAATGACAATACTTAATGGACCAAAATCAATAGAGGACAAAATTAAAGGACAAAAATTTTGGTTTCCTTATATATTATTTTGATGCTATTCATTTTAAATTTTGTTGTACCCTAGTAAATTAATATTTTTTAATTTTTTTAATAAATTAATTAAGTAGAAATATTATTTGCTTATACATTGATTTTTTTTTATTTGGATACACTTTATAATTGTCCAAGTAGTTTAGAGGTATTACAACTCTTAAATAGTCTTCTTTTGATAAATAATTTTATTCTTTTACAACTAATATTGATTTATTGTTAAAAAGATTAGTCGTACAAGGATATGATTGTCTTTTCACAATGAAAACAAACACATGAGATATTCAAACTTTTATTTAGAGTATAGATATAGATAGATTTGTTATTAATACATTTGGCTAAATTGCATTTTTTGTTGGGCACATTAGGGGTGGCATTATCATAACACTCAATTTCAAAGGTGGCAATTTTGGACATTAATTAAGATTTAACTGTTATATAATTTATGAGTCCCCCAAATTAACGAAAACTGATGATGTGGAATGTTTTAGGGTTTCAAGGTTGGGGCTTTTGCTAATTAAACTCCAAAAA
>NW_011628072.1:182651-190698 GCF_000512975.1 Sesamum indicum | reverse complement strand
CCAGCCTCATTCATGGCGGCTCTTAGGCCTCTCTGTCTCTCTGCATTTGCATTCTTCTCACTCTCACTCACTCTGCTTCAGATGTTGAGTTGCTTTTGATGAAGATTAAGCTTTCACTGCAAGGAACCGCTGAGAACTTGCAGTTGTTGTGCTGGAATGTCTCAGTCCCACTCTCCATTAGGATTTTGGGACTACAAGTGTTGAACATGTAAAGCGTGGAACCAAAAGTGAGAATAACGCTATCTAGTGGGACCAAAAGTGATATTTTGCCGTTGACCAACATTGACCATACCAGCTGACTAACGGCACGTGACGTGTCACGTGCCGTTTCCGTTAGTTTTTAACGGTGTGGGACTAAAAGTGTTAAAAATTAGGGTTTTGGGACTACAAGTGTTGAGCACCTAAAGCGCGGGACCAAAAGTGAGAATGGCCCTATTTAGTGGGACCAAAAGTGAAATTTTACCTTTTATAAATTATAATTATATATATTATAAATATATTTTAATAGTATGAAATTATATATATTTTAAATTAAAATGAAGCAATATTGCAGTTTTCATCCTATATGTATAGGGGTATTACAAATTTGGTCCTCTAACTTTTACGGTGGCAATTTTGCTCCTGTATCTTTCAAATGTTCGCAATTTTGGTCCTTCAGCCCATTTTAGGACCTTTTTCCCCTTCCAGCGAAGAATTAACCCTAGCCCCTTTCATGTTCCAAGTTTGGCCCAACATGCTTCTAAAATAATTTAAGCCCACATGAATTCATACTTGTTTTTGGACCGCCTTGTTCCTGGATATTCCAAGTCCTCGATTTTATGAATTTTTCCAGCCACACTACCGCAGCAGATGGTTCACAGGTACTTTACTTATTCAGCAACAAACAACACAATCCTATTTCGTTTCCTACCTTAGGGCGTGAAAGGGACTCTAATATGGGGACTTAATAGAAATTGGATAAACATGTTGAATAGAAGCTCAACTTTTTATTGAAGAAATATAGGAAATATTACATAGATATTATTCCTCCATTGGAGAAGACAACTCTTTAGCCTCTCATATGATAGAGTACTTGACTTGTTGGGGAAACTATACTGAGAGGAGAGATTAAAATACTACAAAAGCTTGAGAAATTCAGAATTCTAATATTTTGAAGAGTAGGAGAAGTTTTCTGATAATCTCCTTCTGCTTCGTTGCATCTTTATTTATAGGTGTCCGCTAACTTCAAATTCAGAATCCAAACTTGTTTTCTGATGAGTTCATTGCATTTGTCATAATGGCTTGTCGGCCATGTGACTTCCAGCTGGCTTTCTTGCTTTGTTGACTATTGGCCCTTGTCGTTTTCTACTGACAGTTTTATTCTTGCTTTTTTTACATTTTCTAATTTTTACTTCTCTTTGTAAAACATTTTTCTTTTCCTTGTCCTGGTCTGGTTCGGATTTATTTTGTGTGACTCAAATTTATGTTCTGAACAGGGGCTTCTCTTATTTTTCACAGCAAAAGCATATATGGTTATGCCATTTTTCAACATGTAACATGTTGCACGTCTTCATCCTTGTTGCTTCGGTCACCGGCAACTTATTATTCCCTGATTAACATCCGCTTCTTTTCAAATGAGCTTTCTACGAACTCGGTGCTTTTTCCTGTCATGGAATTTAATAGGAACGATCCATTAACTTTGTTTAAGAAAATCTTGAACGGATACTTGAATTTGTGCATCTGGTAGAGATACTATCTTCACTAATGGTTGATACTAGGGGAGCTTCTCCTGAGGCAATTTTAATTTTATTGAAAGCTATCATATCTGGTCTCTGCAACTTCATGAAACGAAATGCTAGATGAGACCCTTTTCTCGCTGTTTCTGGAGCAACTGCTCGAATTTTATCTCCAGAACATCGCGTATTTTTAGGTGGGGGTTTTTTTCCATGAATCAAAGACCGCCCCACTAATCCATTCCACAAGTTTTGAGATTTTCGGAAAACTTGGTGACATAGTATGAACTGAAGCAAGAGCTCCAAAATCATGCCATTCTCGAACATCTTTTAGTTTTGACCCTTCTAACATCCAGACCCCATTATATTTTCCGGATGTTTCAATAATGGTCTTGCCTGGGTTTACTCCTTTGAGAAAAATTAATTTTTCCTACATACGCTGGTAGTCCTACCAAGCAGAAGAAGATATCAACTTGTTAGTACTAACCTTAGAAGTGCCCTTCATCGGCCTAAGGTTAATCTCTCCCTCTTTAACCCCTGAGGTGTTGGGTTGACTTGAATCAACAAGAGTTTGCACTTCCTGTTACTGAATTGTTGCCGTTGCACTAGAGACTGGTGATGGCCTTATGCAATAGGTACTTGAATCTGACGCTACAGGTCCAGATCCTTGTACTCTAAAGGCATGTTTTGGGTCATGCTCCATCAACTTGTGAGTCATCCCCGAAGGTGATGCCTTCCGAATCGGTTCTCGTAAATCATTCCATAGCAAGGTGGATGCTAATAAGTAATTTCTTATTGCGACCTGGACAGTGTCTAGATCAGCCCTTTTGGATTTGTCCGGCAACATGGGTATTAACCTCTAGCTGTCTAAACTTTCTATCAAGCTCCTCAAGGTTTTTTCCCAAGTGCCTGAGTCTCAACATGATGGAGTTTGGTTCAGATGCCTCCATCTCTCGTCAGGAAATCTGCAAGAATATTTTCATGATATTTTATAATGACAATATTATAACAATAATATTAGCATTCAGCTTGCCATCTATAATACAAGCTTTCTCTATTTTCGACTCTAGTTTATTTTTTAAGAAATACTTCAGATTTGTATTATTAACTTTTAAAGTAAATTCTTTAGCAAGTAAAAATAAAGGCCATTTCATAAAAGCCTTCCAAATGGCAAAGAATTCTTTCTTGTTGATGTGTCAAACTTTGGCTTGTTGTTCTGAGAACAACCCTTCTGTATATCTACAAGGTTTTTTCCCGTAGTTGTTTTTTTCATGAGTACTGTTGCCCATCTATAATCATTGGCGTCTGTGTAGACTACCAATTCATCCCCGTCTTATGGTATAGCAAATTTTGATAGGTTACTGCAAACCTATTTCAGCTCACGAACCCTTTTTGTATGGATTTCTTCCCATTTCCACTTTGAACTCACTGTTTCTTTCAAAAGTAGTCGGAAATTCTTTCTGTATCTTGCAAGATCCTTGATGAAGATTCCTGCAAAATTAACAACTCCAAAGAAGCTCTGCAAATGCTTCTTGTCTTTGAGCAAATCTAGAAAAATGCGGATTTTCTCCACATTATGGTCCTGTAACTCAATTCCTGTTTCGTCATTAAGAATCCATAAAAATTCAATCTTATTGACAATAATAGTAGCTTTCTTTTAAGAAAGTACTAAACCTTCTCTATATCAAGCATAAAAAAATATCTCAATATGTTTAATATGTCCTTTCATATTTTTTGATGCAATCAATATATCGTCAATATAGACAAATACGAATTCGAAGTAATCTTTAAAAAGATTATCCATTTTTCTTTGAAATATCTGGGTTGCGTTAGCTAAACCCATTGGAAGCGCATTCCAGATATATTGTCCCTGCGGTGTGGAGAATGCAGTAAATTTCTTTTATTCACTCTCCATCTTAATCTAATACAAATCAGATTTGCAATCGAATTTAGAAAACACTTTTGCTCCATTAATGCAATCAATTAAGGGTCCTCTACTACGAATGTAATAACCATCAAACTCTAATATCTTATTAATACCTTGATAGTTAATTACTAATCTGGCTTACCTCTCTTAATCTCACTATGGTTTCTTACCAGAAATCCAGGGTTGCTGTAGGTAGAGATTCCAGGCTCGATGAGTCCAAGGCTGATATGCTCTTTGATAATTATCCGCATATGTTTTTTGTCTTCCAAGTTCATCTGGTTAGGTTTGTATCGAACGTACTCGTACTTGCATTCTTCCTTGAGCTTTAGAGTAGCTTCGATCTTGTTCCTATCCCACCTTGCCAGAGGATTTTCACTGAAGTTCATTTAGATGAGCCTCTTGACATTCTTAAGGGAAAGCCTGCTTCCTTGCTGATATCTAGCGATTTCATATCCAGTAGTGCTTCTTTAAGGTTCATAATTTCCTCCTCGGATTCCTTATGTATGGTTGTCTGAAAGACAAAAGAACTATACCAAATTTCCTCTTATCCTGTATTTTTGGATGAGTTAATCTAGCATCAAAATCACCATGTTTGCTGTGAAAATTTATTGGCATTATCCTGTTAAATGCATTTTCTCTTCGCAAGATTAACATAGTGGTAAAGAGATTAACAGATTCTTTTGATTATCCTGCATATATCTCGCAAATGTTTGGACAAGATTGTTACCTTGCAAGATATCGGCACCTGTATCATGAAAGTAAATAGGAGGTGTTTTTATCCTTAATTAGGGCGATCTGAATGCTCCTTCGACCATGATCTTGGCTTCTCGTATTTTCTTATTGAGTATCAGGATTTTTTGTGAAAAATCCCTTCTTGCAATAATGGGTAAGGTTTTCCTTGCTTCTTTAGGGAAAACTCCAGGCTATGCCGTGAAAATTCCTGATCCTGAAACAATATAAGCTGAGAAATATTATGTCTTATATAGATCATACAACATACCAACATATTTGTCTATAAAAAAGGGACTTGCTATTCAATCTTTATGGTGACACCATCAAGACTGAATTCCATTCCATTACCTTTTGTTCCCCATGGTTTATGGTCTTCTAGGAAACTTAACCCCAAAGTCATACACCCATTTTCTCGTCCCGCAACACCTGCAACTAGAATTTCATGGTCTGCTATTTTGTAACATGCCTTCATATTTTCCAACAAAAGGTTGTTGTAAATGATATAAGTCATCACAAGGGAAAAAATTTTCTTTCTTAGTGATGTCAAATATTACTTGTATTTCTTTCCATCCTTTAGGGTATCTAAATTTTACGTTATCTACCCTAATCTCTTGACGAGTTAAAGCCTTTATTAACTCTTTCTCCTTTCCTTTGTAGCCTGTAATCCTATCTTCCGGAAAGGACATCAGACTACTAAACTCAATTCTAGAGTTAAGTGTTCTATCTAGAATTGGGTGATCTTTTATGATGATATCAACACCACCTATTCTAGGTATCCTGATAGGATCTGGTGTCATTACCTTGGCGAAATCCTTGAAAACTCTAGAAATCTCAATATACTCTTTCCTAAGAAACAAATATGAATGATGCGTATTGGAAAGGACATAATGCAATTCTATATGTTATAGAATACAGTCTATTCCTTTTTTCATGAGATCTTTTCTTTTAAAATCTTGATGAAGGGTTAAGACTCAACTGAAATCTTGGTTTGCAAGGTTGTATGCAATCCTAGGATTAATGTCAAACATTAATTTTCCTGTATACAAATTACCTATCATTATTCAAAGACAATCATCCCTTATGTTATTGATTCTTCTAGCCATTATTGATACATGTATTTCTGAATCATTTCCTTCTTTAGAAGTCGCTTTTATTACTACTTCAATAGTTCCTATGTGGATGTATTTCATAGTAAAAGCTACTTCTTCTCTAAGCTTACTTAATTCTTCAAGAATCTCTTCTTTCGGAATTAATTGCATCTCCATCGTATTACCAATAAGTTCCATAGGTATAGCAAACTCACTTGAACTTACTTTGTAGATTATGTGAAACTTTCTTTGGTTCAGTCCTATCTGGTTCAGGACTTTCCCAATTCCTTCAATTCAAAATCCATCATATGGGCTGAGGTTGAAATCTTATCTCATGATTCTTTCCATAGTTTGTTGAACACCGTCATTCTGGAAAAAAATCCTGATAGGCTTTAGGAAGTTTGAAGCCTATCTCCTTCGTTGTAATTATTCTGACTGGTTGAAGATCCAACTGAATCAGTTTCTATCTCTTCTTCATAGACGCTTTTGTCTGATGGAAGATCTTCGAATTGGTAAATGGGTACCAAATCTCCATAGTAGACTGCATCCAAGATGTCATCCGTGGCTTCAAATATTCGTCATACAATACGTTTCTGCGGGTAGTCAGGGGATATATGTTATTTTGCTCCGCAGGACCAGCAATTGCAGTCTAGTTGTCCTTCAGGTACTTTGTATGATCAACATTTCCCTCCATAGACTACATATGTTTGCGAAGTATATTGGAGCTGCTACTTCTGTTGCTACTCCACTTTGGAAAAAATACTTGCGGAACTAATAGATATATTCATCTACTGCGTAGATACTTCTTAATTTAAGGTTGAAGAGAACCTCTGCATATTCTCTAGCTTTTTCTGCTCTACTCCCTTCGAAGTATCCATATCTTGATAAACCTTCCTAGCTAGTCTGCTATCGGGCCTTTCCAATCTCCGACAAGGATACTGGCTTTTGTATCTTCTAGGGTATTGTCCCATTTGATCTTTACAAATTCCTCCAAGCTCAACTCAACAAGTTTTATTAAGTTTTTCTTGTCGAGCTCTAAGGTAGTTACTGCTATCTTGATGGCTGCAACCCATTCGTCTATCAACTTTTTGGTATTTCAAAAATCAATAATATCTAGGTTAAGCGCCGTATGGATGTAAGGGCTGGAGCATGGTCTTTGCCTAAGGTGTATTTTCAGACATTCTCTTTGCATTTCTTCCTGAATTTTCCTTTAGCCTGATTCCCATAAATATTGGAGTGGCATTAGTGTGGAAATCCGCACTTTCTCTCATCGGTTGATCCTATGGAGGATCATTAGAACATGTACTTCCCTCTTAGGGACCTCGTCCACTTCTGGCTCAATGATTCTATTTCCAAAGGTATATGGATTAACCTATATGCACAGTCTTGAACTGTCTTTTGTATCAACCAATTTAGTCATTTATCTACAAATTTTGCATAGATTTTGTCCTTAATTTAGCCTAATTTATGACTCTTTTAATAATAATGGCTAATAGTCCATTCTAATGATCTAAGTACAATATAGACGAATAATTTTTTTTAAAAATCTAGACTCTTATACCATTTTGGGAGAGCATTAGTTAAGAGATGCAAAATGAATGGATATGTATGTATGGACTCAAATTGTTCTAGAAAAGCTGTGTAGAGGTGAAATTGTTCGAAATTAGGCTAAATGACTAAAATTAAGCAATTTTAAAAATTAACAGACTAAAACTAAAATGAGTAATTTTAAAGGACTGAAGTTCATAACAGACAAACTTAAAAGACTAAACAAATAATTTTTCCTTTAAGAAGTATTAGAAAATCTTATTTGAGAAATATTATATTTGTTATAAAAGAATACGAGATTTTTTTAAACAATTTAATACATGGATATTATAGAGAATGATAGTAATAAAAATATGAGGGACTTTGCAAAATAAACTGCTATGAGTTAATTGATAAATTGGTATATACCTAAAAAGCTAGAATGTCTAGTTATTTAGAAGAAAATGGAACGGATGTTTGAGTTTTAATATAAATAGAATATTAAAAGATTGGTGAAAAATGTATGATTATTATTTAATATAATTATACAATTCAATTTTCTCAATATATTGAATATATGTATTATAATTTATAATAGGACATGAAGATAAAGTAGAAGGTTGCTTCTTTTAATTTAAGTTATCAAATAGGTCATTTCTTTTGGCATAGGATGTGAATTTTCATCTTGAATAGCCGCCAACATGAATGTGTTGGCTCCGACATTTTGTAAAGCAAGAGAGCTGCTTGTTTTATGATTTGTTTAACCAAATTACAAACATTGTGGATTTATGTACATGATGTGCTCTACTTTGGCAGAAGTCAAACTAGAAAACTTGTGGACAAGAACTTTTGTGGGAATTCTAGTTCTAAATATCAATGAAGTTGGTACTTATATTTAGCAATTTTGTGTACATAAATATGTTGTTCTATTTGGTAAAAATTTGTACAAAAAGATAACACTCCATCCATATAAAATAGACTGATCACTTATATATACATCTTGAGTTGATCTTATTCCGCCCTGTAGTTCGACCAAGTGATGCTCAACAACAAGGCTCCAA
>NW_011628072.1:182325-182641 GCF_000512975.1 Sesamum indicum | reverse complement strand
ACGCTCCTAAAACCACATAAACTAAACATATTAGTTCCTGCAACGTCAGAAGTTTTTTTATGTTTATTCGTAACATAGAGATGATTTTTTATATTAAAAATTTCATAGGGGGATTTTTGATATTTTTGTATATCACAAGGGGTCAAAATGGATTTAAAACTGAATAAAAGTTAAGTATTTTACTTAAGAAATCACCATGCACACAGAAGCACACATACGTATCCCATTAGTTACACAAACACACTCTCTCGGAAAGATAAGACTGTGGTACGGAATTTGATATTAATTTATTAATTAATCTATACAATTATATTAT
>NW_011628072.1:165468-182117 GCF_000512975.1 Sesamum indicum | reverse complement strand
ACATAATGTTTGCTGCAACTCATGTTTTTCCCTTCATGAACCAAGGGAAAACATCGTTGGAGTCATATGGAATTTCTGGAGAATTAGTTCGGTTCTATATATATGCTACAAAAATTTATTATTTTTTTGTACAGAGTTGTGTATCTCATCAGTATTTTCCTCGGCAGCTGAAGGATTTTCCAAAGGTTTAACGCAACCCATTTTGAGGAAAGATCATACTAGATGAATACAGAATGGAGTATTTATAGTCGAATCACATATTTCAATAATCGCATCAAAAGAGTATTGATGTTGAATCAAACGATCATTATTATCGAAAACAAAACAATTATCAACTTTATTAACGGAGCGATACGCACACTCTCATGTTCTACGAAAACATAACATTTGTTCCATTTACACAAAATAGATTGATTGACAGTTGAGTTGATCTTATCACTCATCAGCTTCGACAAAACTTGTAAGTTATTGCAACAGAAGACTTAGGTGGTGTATATATCTAGAAACTTAGATACAAAGAATCAACCTTAGTCTTCTAAGCTTCTATGCATTTCTCTACCACAAGGCTTCCTTCTTTTCTCACCGCCAGTCGTATAAATTAATTTTGCAGGCAATCCATTATTTTATTTGTAATGTCCCCATTTCTGAGGCTTAGGACATTTTGTACAACGTAGTTCCTAAAAATAATTAGCCCCATCAGATATATATCATTCATTATGAGTTAAAAATGAAAAATCCCAGGAAACTAAATCTACAATATGCACTTAATTATTACCTGAATGGATCATACAAAAGAAAGTCCGATACATCAGCTATGTGATTGAGAAGCTTAACTCTTTGATCTCCACCGATGTGGGCTATGCAGTCATTCAATGATGTGCATCCCACTTTGTGTACGGCCAAATCTTGGAAATGCAATATTGCTTTTTGATAAAGCACCTGTGACCTTGCTCGAATTTTGCGACGTCAAGGTTTGACCTCTCGGTTAAATGCTAACTCCACCAAAATCGAGTATTGGATTCTTGTGAATGAAACACGAACGTGAAGCTCGTCCGGTGTGTTCCGAACAACGACCCTCCAACGCTCAAGTTAGTGGTGATCGAGGTAAAAATGTGCAATTACAAGAAAATAGGTCAAAAAAGTAATGTTTCAGTTACCTCGAAATATGGCATCTTGAGCTATTTATAGGACCCATGTGGATACTGTTATACGGGCCACATATCAGCATCCTATTATCAATCACCCTTGATCAGACGGCTCTCGTGCCGGCGTCGTCGTATCGGGTCCGGATCTAGGTCGGGGGTTATCCGACCCGTTTCTAAGAGTGCGCGGGTCTAATCTGACGCAATGACTGAATTGCCCTTCATTAAGTGTATTTTTGTATTCCGCGTAAAAAGTGGGTTTCACCCATCATTACTCCCCCACTTATTCAAAGTTCAATTTATTGCTCTTTGAAGAAGTAGAACAGTTGCAACCGCTGATCATGTCAGAGCCACCTCCACGTGTCTTCATCTTGGCCTAGGCGGCGGGGCGCGCCTTTCCAAGTCGTGCTCCATATAAATACTCAAGTCATTCAAATTTCAGTCTTACCTACTCTTAAGCGTTCGACCTGGCTGTCAAGAGCTCGATCTCGACCAGCAGTTTCTCGAGCCATATCATTCTCAAGATACGATGTCTTCCAACTTTAGCTCAAATTCCGGTTCCAATTCTAACTCTGGCTCGGGTTCTTCGGCAACTTCCCCAAGGTTTGACGACCCCAATATACCTGTAGTTGCACCTAGTTCTCCCATAGAAGACAAGGAACCCTCTAAATCTAAGAAATCCCAAAAATCAAAACATATCTCGTGTGATCCTGGTGGTCCTTCGACCTTTGAAAATTTTCAAGATAGAATGAATAAAAATTCTTAGGAGGCAATAGTTAGTGTTGTCAAACTTCCTGCCCATAAGATTAGAGAACGATACTTCATACCCCACGATTACGAGATTATAGTTCCTAGGTCTTTCGACCGAATGCATCGACCTCCGTTGGGTTTTTGTGCTTTTTCCCTTCAGCATTTCGACGCGGGTCTGAGACTTCCTTTAGCTCCTCCGGTAGCCTCCATTCTTCACCAATTACTCCTTAGTCCTATGCAATTGTCTCCTAACTCTTTTAGCCACATAATTCTTTTCATCATAATAATGAAGGTTTTACGCCTCGCACCCAATTTTGACAATTTCTGGTCGCGGTATGCATTTACTAACTTCTAAAAGATCGAGAGATAGAGGTTTCTTTCATTTATCTGCTAAGAAAGACTGTAGATACCTTGAAACCTTGAAATCTAATCTTGGGCCTTGGCGAAAGAAATATATTTTTATTCCTCCTTCCCCTGGTCAAGTATGGCCTTTTTGTTTAGAGTGGAGTACGTACAAACCTGTACCAAAACTGAGTGGAGGGGGGGCTGGAAGGCGACTAAATCAATAGCCATACCGCCTATCGGTACGATCCGAAGAGACTTCTAATAGAAGAGGTGCTATGGCTCGCTCATCTTTCTCCAGCACCCCTCCACGTCAAGGATTCCTTAGGTGATCTTCCTGCCCTTCTGAGTAGCATATTGCATTCTCATCTTACTCGTAACTTTGTTCACATTTTACTCTTTCTTGCAAACGAACTAGTTATGAATTCAAGGAGCACATTGCGAATTCAAGCCTTGTAGAATAAACCTGAGGCTCAGTGGATCGCTCCCTCTACAAATACGTCAACGACCCCATCACCTGCTCGTGGATCACACTCAATGAGCCCCAGCCATCCCGAGCCCACTGTAGTTGATAGTGAAGAGACCCTCCCTTCACCCATTCCTAATGAGCAGAACTCTCCCTCAAGGGCATCTGAGGATTTGGGACCTGAGGAAGAGTTGGCGCAGATGGAGCCAACTAAGCTGATGAAGGAACTTGTTCAAAAAAGCGTAAGAGGGACCATCATAAGCATAAGGGTAAAACTCACAAACACCGATCCGGATCATCCAAGTCTTCGAAATCATCAAAGTCATCCAAATCGAGTAAGAGCAGTAAATCTCGATCCGAGAGCAGGATGGCCAAAGCAGTTGTTGACCAAGCCGAAGAGCAAGTAAATTTCTAGATGCTTCAAGAAGTTACTGCCTGGTGGAAAGAGGCTCGAAAAGAATTGAAGAGCAAACATCATCTCAAATTTGAGCTGAAGGGCGAACGTTTTGTACCGAGCTGGAATATATCATCGAGAAGTTCTATATTGTACGGGGAACCTGGACAAGACTCCTAGGAACTATTTAGCAATTGCATCCTCCCCTGCGATCAGGCTTCACTATTAATGAACCCGCATACTCGGCTAGAAGAGCATGGTGCTCAATCTTTAATGCAGGTGATTGAAATCTCCCCCCTTGATTTTCTTTAATTTTAATTTTACAATCTCATCTCGTATTTCGATCTTGTAGACTGTTTCTTTCTACCACAACATGGCTCTAAAGTGCACAGGTTATCATCGGAATCATATGATCACAGAGAAGAAGGTGTGGGACCTGCTAGCTTAATCTGCTAAAAGAGAAAAAACACGAGAAGGCTCTGGTTGCAAAGGTGCAAGACCTCAAAATCAACTTTCAGCCTATGCTGCCGAATCTTCCAAGCCCAAGGAGGACGTGTTTATTGAAGGCAAAAAGGAAGGCTTTGCAGCTGATCGCGAGGTCGGCCATGTTGAAGGTCAGAAGGAAGGCTTCCGAGCTGGTCACTCTGAAGACGTAGAAGAACGAAAGGCTGGTTGCATTACTTTAAAGGAACACTAGAAACTACTCTCCAGCTCACATTTACCGATAGCTCGCGACTTCGTGAAGTCGTCCTCTTTTCTAGTTGTCGTTGAGATAAAAGTCGTCGAGTTCTTCAACAAAGGCTTCTCAACATGAAAGGCGCAACTCAATACTCTTGGGGGGTTCGCTAAAAATTTCGATCAAGAGCTCTTGAAACCCATGCTATACGGACAATTGCAGCCCTACCCTGGTGAGCCTGCTCCTGGAGATGATGAGTTCTTGACCTTGTTGGACGAAATTGAGCCTTTAAAGTAGAGACCAATAAATTCTTTCATGTTTTTTGCGAGGTTGATCTAATAAGGCTTGATTAGAACTTGTTTTTGAGATTTGAACTTCTCCTTTTGCCGTCACTGAACTCTATTTTTGTAGTGTATTTCTTCGTTTGATGTGAATTTATACTGTGATGTAATCTCCAATGAAATAGGAAAATGCATCACTTTCAGGTCGCAAGAGATGACGCCTCTTTTTCAGATGACATTAAAAGAAATATGTCTTTTTCAGATTGCATGATATGGTGCATCTTTTCTAGATTGCAGACAAAGTGCATCTTTTTCAGATCGCATGATATGGTGCATCTTTTTCAGATTGCATAAATTGGATCCTTGTTCATTAGAATTAAAGTAAAAGTTGAAGCAAGATCGAGGTCGTCTCTGGAACTAAATGGTCGGCTTTTCTCAGGCACAAAATTATCCTTTCGTGAATCTTGCATACAAACATGGCCTTTCTTAGGCTCAAAAGAAACAATCCTATTTAGATCCCATATACAAGTTGATACCTTTTTCAGGCACAAAAGAAATGATCTTTTTCAGATCCCATGTACAAGTTGATGCCCTTTTTCAAGCATAAAAGAAATGATCTTCTTCAGATCCTATGTATAAGTTGACGGCTTTTTTCAAGCACCAGGGATATCATCGTGCATCAGGCATAGATTCAAGTTTTGTTTTGAACATTCCATGGTCGCGGTAAGTTCTGTTCATGCATATCTTGCAGCTTGTAGGTTCCTTTCTTTTGATCTCGACCACTTTATATGGTCCTTCCCATGATGGATCAAGTGTTCCGACACGACGAGACGCTTCAACCTTCTTCGGCACTAAATCACCTACCTGTAACTACCTCGGTCTCACTTTTCGATCATTATTTCTCATCATCAGCCCCTTGTGATGTAAGATTCTCGCGTATGCTGTCTCTCTCTTCTCTTCAATTGTATTCAGATCGAAGCTTCATTCGCTTTGATTGGATTTCGGGTCGTACATCATGATCCATTGAGACTCCTCCCCTGTTTTGGTAGGAATAATGGCGTCAATTCCATAAACCTAACAAAATGGGGTCTCACCTGTTGCAGTTTGCGGGGTGGTGCAATAGGCCTAGAGAACTCTTGGTAACTCTTCGACCCACGATCTTTTAGCTTCGAGCCGCGTCTTCAAGTATTGCAAGATGGTCCTGTTAGTGACTTCCATTTGCCCATTTGCTTGTGGATTGGCCACAGCTATAAAATGCTGCTTGATCTTCAACTCCTTGCACCATTCTGTGATCTTTTTTTCTTAGAACTGAGTACCGTTATCTGAGATCAATATTCGTGATATTCCGAACCTGCAAATAATGTTATTCCATATAAAGTTGATCGTCTCTTTCTCCATAATCTTGGCCACAGCTTCAGCTTCTACCCACTTCGAAAAATATTCCACTGCTACAATGATGAATTTTTTCTGAGCTTGAGCTGGGGGGAATGGTCCCACGATGTCTATTCCCCACTTATCGAAAGGGCAAGCTATCTTGATCGGTTCCATTGGGTCGTGGGCTGATGTATCAAGGATGCGTACCTTTGACAGCTATCACATTTCTTCATGGACTTCCTTGCATCTTTCATCATTATGAGCCAAAAATAACCCTGTCTTGCGATCTTTTAGGCTAGCAACCTTGCCCCAAAATGATTCCCACAACATCCCTCATGGATTTCTTTCATCACTTATTCAGCCCTTTCTTCGTTCAAACATTTTAGCAATGGTCCATCTACAATTTTCTTATATAACTTGTCAGATACAATCGTAAAGCGTGCAGCTTAGAATTTCAATCTTCTTGCTCGAATGGGATCATTAGGTAGAATGCCCTCTTCGAGATACTTTACGATCTTGTCCTTCCAAGACTTGGATTCAGATACCACTTCAACATTTAGCCCCTCCGCAATCGTCATCTTCTCTCGTACTATCGCTGTGAATTTGCAATCCTTTATGCCTGACATCGCTGCTCCAAATTTAGACAGTACATTTTCCTTATCATTTTCAGTGCGTGGGACTTATTGAATTGCGCAACTATCAAACTTATCCATCCACGTTTTTGTGATCTCCCTGTATGAGGTCATTGTTCTATCTCGCGTCTCGTACGTTCCTTCCATCTGCAGTGCGACCAGTTGTGAGTGTGTAAAGACTTCCAATTTTCTAGCTCCTGCTTCATGCGCTAACTCCAATCCTAAAATCAGGTCCTCATACTCGACTTCATTATTGGTGACAGGGAAGGATAATCTTGCTGCCACTTTGATCTCAACCCCCTCAGGCCCCTGAATCTAAATTCCCGCCCCTCAATTGTTAGCATTGGAGGAGCCATCCACATGCAGCATCCACTTATGATTCTGTTATCCAACTAATTCGTGAAGTCTGCCAAAATCTGTACCTTTTGCGCGGCTCTTGTCTGGTAATCAATTTCGTACTCCTCTAATTCTACGACCCATTTTATCAATTTTCCTGATGCCTCAAGTAGTGACATTACATGCTTGAACGGATGATTCATAAGCATAATTATTCTATAGGACTGAAAATAAGGGCACGGTTTTCTCACTTTCACGACCAACGCTAGTGCTAATTTTTCCATTTCAAAGTACCTCATCTCGACCCCCTGCAACTTTTTGCTAACATAATAGATAGGATTCTGGTTTCCTTCCTCTTCGCATACCAATACTGAACTGACCGCACTCTCCGAGACGGCCAAATATAAGAAGAGAACTTTGCCCTCTTTGGGGTTGGCCAACAATGGGGGCTTCGTTAGATAATTTTTGAGATCTTGCAAAGCTCTTTCACATTTTTCGTTGCACTCAAAGTTTTTAGTCTTCCTCAATACTTTAAAAAATGGCATATTTCTATCAGCAAATCTGGAAATAAAGCAGTTAAAGGATGCGATCTTACTTGTCAGTTTCGGCAACTCCTTGACCATGGTCGGCGATCGCAAGTTCATGATGGCCTCGATCATTTCTGGGTTACTTCGATTCTGCGTTCACTGACCATATATCTCAGAAATTTTCTGCCTCTTACTCGAGATGTGCATTTGTCTGGGTTTAACTTCATACCGTAGGATCTCATTATTGTGAACACCTGCTTAAGATATTCGAGGTGACTGTCCGATCTCTTGCTCTTCACCAGCATATCGTCCGTGTAGACGTTCATCGTTTTGTCTATGAGATCGTGGGACATCTTGTTCACCAATCACTGATAATCAGCCCCTGCATTTTTCAAACTAAAGGGTATCACATTATAACAGTAAATGCCACCATCAGAAATAGAAGAAGTTTTATCGCGAACTTCTTTTGCCATGTAGATCTGGTGGTACCCCTGATAAGCGTCCATCATCGAAAACATTTCATATCCAGCCGTAGAGTCGACCATTATGTCAATCTTGGGTAAAGGATAAGGGTCCTTAGGGCATGCTTTATTAGATCCGTAAAATCCATTCACATACACCATTTTTCCGATGCTTTTGGAACGACTACAACATTCGAGAGCCCATCTATGTATTAAATCTCGGATACATACCCTGCCTTCAGCAGTTTGCTCACCTCCTGCTCAATAGTCCGATATTTTTTCCGTCACAAATGACCTCTTTTTCTACTGCATCAGTCGCACTGTCGGATCCACATTAAACCTATGCACGATTAACTCCGGGTTGATACCACTAACATCAAAGGGAATCCAAGCAAACATATCCACATTCTCTCTCAAGAGTTCGATCATTGAAGTCTCCAATCCTCCCATGCATGACCCTATTCGCGTGGTCCTACTAGGATCTCCTTCAACGAGCCAACTTGTACTGTACTCCTCACTGGGCTTCATATGATCAGCTTCATAAGGTCGAGACTCGGGACTCTCCTCAGCCTTCCTCTTCTTCCCCTCTGATCCCCCTTTCACTATGAGATTGTAGCATTTCCTTGCTTCCTTTTTGTCGCATGACACTTCACCCACACCATTTTTGGTCGGACACTTCATCTTCATGTGATATATTGAAACGACTGCTTGAAAAGAATTCAACCCCGGTCTTCCCAATATCACATTATAAGCAAATGGGGTGTCCACCACCAAGAATTTAACCATCAGAGTCCGACGTCAAGGTTCGACCCCTATGGAGATGGGCTATTCTATCATGCCCAATGATGCGACCACGCTGCCCCCGAATCCCACAAGTGGGGTCCTTACAGGCTCAAGTTTAGCATTTCCGAGCCCCATCTTATCTATCACATCCTTGAAGATAATGTCCGCTGAGCTCACGCTATCTACCAGTACTTTGTGCACAGTGAAATTTGCTATATCCATCTTAATGACCATTTGGATCGTTCGGCGATCCTACGTCCTGAGGCTTATCCTTACTGCTGAAGGAGATTTCCTCTTCCTCCTTTACATTCAGTACAAACTCACACCTCGTATTCGACCCTGTGGCCCTCTCATATGTCTTTCTTGCTCGTTGGGAATCACCTGCACTCGAGCCTCCTGCTATTGTGTAAATTACCCCTTTAGTCGAAGCGTTATCCCTGTTTGTCGGTCCTTTCTCTGCCCTCGCGGAACCTGGATTGCGATCTGGGCTCCTCGATCTGCTCCTTCTGGAATCGTCTTTCCTCATCTTATAATCATTCAATAATCGATCTCTGAAATAGCCCTGCCTTACTAACCTCTCAATTTCGTCTTTCAATTGAAAGCACTTCTCTGTGTCATGTCCCCTTTCCCGATGGAACCTGCAGAATTTGTTAGAGAACTTTTTCGACGGTGTATACCTGGTATTTTAGTGATTATTTTTGAAATAATAGGTTCAAATTAATCAGGGGGCGGTATGATTATTTATTCGTAATATAGGGGTGCACTTTTACATTAAAAATTTCATAGGGGGATTTATTATACTTTTGTATATCACAGGGGGTCAAAAAATGAATTTAACCTTATATAAAAGCTAAGTATTTTATTTAAGAAATCACCATGCACACAAGGACACATACATATCCCTTAAGTTACACAAACACACTCTCAAAAAGATAAGACTGAAGTGTGAAATTTGATTTTAATTTATTAAATAATCTATAAAATTATATTATTTGGTTAGTACATTTATTATATATACTTTATAATATCTGATTTAATGTTTAATTAGAAAGTTAATAAATTTGATTATTTGTTAATTAGTAAGTGAATAAATATCATGAGAAAATTATTTTTTTCGTCCTTTAATTTTACCCTCTATTAGATTTAATTTTGTAAGTATGTTCATTATCTAATTAGTCCAGTAAATTTATGAATTTCTTTATTGTACATAATGTTTGTTGCAACTTATGTTTTCCCTTCATGAACTAAGGGAAAACATTGTTGGAGTCATATGAAATTTCTAGAGAATTAGTTCGGTTCTATTTATATGCTACAAAAAATTGTTATATTTTTGTATAGAGTTGTGTATCTCATCCATATTTTCCTCGGCAACTGAAGGATTTTCCAGAGGTTTAGCGCAACCCATTTTGAGGAAAGATCATACTAGCTGAATACAGAATGGAGTATTTATAGTCGAATCACATACTTCAATAATCGCATCAAAAAGAGTATTTTTATTCACAATGTTGAATGAAATGACCATTATTAAGAAAATACAGAAAAGAAAAAAAGAAAAAATGAAGACAATTGTCAACAATATTAACAGAGTGTTACACACACTCTCATTATTCTACGAAAACATAACATTTGTTCCATTTACAAAATATAGATTGATTGCAAGTTGAGTTGATCTTATCACTCATCAGCTTCCACAATACTCAACACATTCATTCCACCTGCAGTTCGACGAAGTGCTCTGCGGTGAGGCTCCAAAACGTCTAACAATAGTGCCATAAAAGCTTTTGAAACCACGTACCTAAAATCACATAAATCAAACTTGTAAGTTATTGCAACAGAAGACTTAGGTGGTGTATATATCTAGAAACTTAGATACAAAGAATCAACCTTAGTCTTCTTTAATGCTGCTTGAATCACATAATTTCCAAACTGATTTCGAGCAAGTCGAAAAGCTACTCCCGGACAGTTTACTATCCCTACAGATACTCTGATAATCCCATTGTTCGAAGGTTCCATGCAGTGGTATAAATGGATTTTGCAGGCAATCCGTTATTTTATCTGTAATGTCCCAGTTTCCAAGGCCTAGGACATTTGGTACAACGTAGTTCCTAAAAACAATTAGCCCCATCAAATATATATCATTCATTATGAGTTAAAAATAAAAAATCCGAGGAAATTAAAACAACAATATGCACTTAATTATTACCCGAATGGATCATACGAGAGAAATCCGATTCATCAGCTATGTGATTGAGAAGTCTAACTCTTTGATCTCCAATGATGTGGGCGATGCAATCGTTCAATGATGTGCATCCCACTTCGTGTACCGCCAAATCTTGAAAATGCAATTTAACTTTTTCATAAAGCACCTGAAACTTCAGAACTAGATCAAGTTATTCATACCATTTCAATTGCAGAACTAGGAATTAAAGGTAGTACAAAATGAAGAATCTGAGAGATGGAATACCTCATTAGGCTGGATTGGAAACAGGAGCAGGCATTGCAGAATGACATCCCTGGCAGTAAGATGAGTCATTATATCCATGAATCTGGTGGACAAAACTCTTGTCATAGCCATGGCATGAGGCGACGACTTCTTCACCTTTCTGATGAGTTCGACGATTGAACTAGCTTTGTCCAACCCATACATGATCATTAGTTTTTATACTTAACTAATTAGCACATCCTACATAGCTACAATTAGTAAAAGAATGTTTGAATTATAATTACCCTTGTTGGTCGAATGCTGCATCTAGAAAGTATTTGCCCTGCGATAGGACCCTAACGGTGAGCGAATCCAATTTGGCCTTCGCACACATCAACGAGCATGCAATAGATACAATACAAACGTCTATTCAACATCAGCATGAAAATCGAGTGTAGAAGTATAGACACCAAACTCTCCTTCTGCTCTCTATCATCCCCTTCCATAATTTCTTCCAAGTGGTTTACGTCAAGACATCTGGCTTGCAGGAAGGGCAGCCTCCCGCCTTGATAACTCGGGCGAATAGGAATCCTCGGACTGTACTTAATTGGATATCGAAACTTGTGTAGGATTATAGGCCTAAACCTTGGATCAACATATGGGACAGGCAGTAGCCTGCTTCTGAAGTGGTGGACCAAGTGATTACATCTATGTTGATGATCCATGAGATTCTAATCATTACTCCCGTCCTTCTCTCCTAGAAAAAAAAAATCAAGAAACTTAATAAATAATACAAACTTTATTTAATCATATATGATTATCGATCAACAAATACAAACAATAAAATTGCCAAACAATTGGATAAAAAATGGGGATCATCACGTCCTCTATAAAGTTCTGTTTCTACTGTTTTCCAATACCGATTCCAATATGAAACGGGCTTTGGAACAGTCTCCTGATATATCCCAAATCCCACTTTTTTTTTGTAGTTTATGTTATTTAAATTGTTGCAACACTGTAAATATTGCAAATTTGGACACAATTTCATGTGTCATAAATACACTCATATTCTCTATTAAAGTTAGGTTTAGTGGTTGTCGATGTTGAATTTTATTTTTTGTTCTGCTTTAAATACATTCATCATATTCACACTTTATGTCATAAACACGGGCAAACAATGAAGGATTTTTACAAAGAAAAAAAACAGTATCTAACTGTATCTAGAATTGTGTAATGTAGAGCAATTTTGCTCAAAGTTTTAAGATGCGAGGAATAATTTGAATATATTTTGGAGATATTGGAGGTTGCTTTAATTTCTTCTTCTATTTATTAAATTGTACTTTATCGATATCCCCTAAGTAAATCATGAAAGAAACAATCCTGATAAAAAATAGAGGACCTTCCACTCATATTGCACATTTAATTTGAATTCAGAGAAAAAGATTTTATAAGTTAAATCTTATAAGTTTAGGAACAAAATTTGGCTTATAAGTTAAATTCTAATTCAAGCGAATGGATTTTATCAATGTAAAACATTCACAAATTTGGTATTTTTATCATTGGCTAATTATTAACTAAAGTAGAAATTTAAATTTGTGAAATATATATATGTTGTTTTTTGGATTTTTTCAATATATGACAACTCAAAAAAATTCTTTTTAGTGCAAAGTTCACAAAAGATGGAAGATTTACTTATATTGTAACTTATTGGATGGCATATATATGCTGAGAGATATGGCCCTTGATCTTAATATTCACCACCTTAGCAACAATCTAATTGAGATTGGATGCAGCCACTCCAGAACGGTTGATTGGCAGCATGCACTACATTGTGAAATCGATCTGCCAGCCCAAGACACTATTATAACGATCGCCACTGTAATATAAACTAGGCATTTGCATTAGTAGGACATGACCTCGTACCGTCATCAGGCACAACATCCTAGTTATAATTAGATGACCAGAAGTCGGCCTGGTGGCCGAAAATCATAAGAAGAATGAAAGAAGATAGTGAAATTAAATGAAAAGAGAGGAACACATATATATATATATATAGAAAAACATGGAACGGTCACTAGAACACATATTTAGCCGTTAAAAAGTAGCCATTATTTTTCAGTTTGAAATGGTCATTGCATCGGAATTAGGAATGATATTTTGAACGTTAAATTATAACTGTTGTACTTTATTTGGAACTGTCTTAGGAATACAATATTAATAAAACAACAAAATCATTCCAACTTGCACCAGTTGTTGGGACGGTCATTGTAACACATTCCATTTTAAGTACAACTCATAATTATGAACGTTTTTTCGCTTAATTGCTTAGGTGCAGACTCAAAATCGTTCCAAATTGTACCTCATTATGGAATACATTTATTAACTATCATTTTTTGGACATCAATTGTCTCACATATAGGAACGTTCAATGCAAGACTGAACCTAATTCTAATAATGTGTTCCAAACACAGTTCCAACCATTTACCATTACTACATTCGAACTATTTTCGGAACAACTATTTAAACTATTTATTTGTAGCACATTTTCGCGCGGTTTGACAGTTTTAATAATATAATCCATAAAAAATGGGGATCATGACGTCATCTATCAGGTTTTATTCCTACTATGTTCCAATACCCATCCCAATATGGAACGGGCTTTGGAACGGTCTACTGATTCGTGCTAAATCCCGCCATTTTTTGTAGTGTATTTTATTTAAATTGTTGCAATACTGTAGATATTCCGACTTTGGACACAATTTCATGTGTCATAAACATACTCATATTCCAATTAAAGTTGTGTTTAATTGTCGTCGATGTTGAATTTTATTTTTTGTTCTACTTTAAATACATTCATTATATTCACTCTTTATGTATCTACAGACTCACACTCACACACTCACATACATGATAAATCACTCAACGATTGCTTACACACCCTCTTGTCTTTGTATCCTCCATTTTTTATCATCTATTCGTGTCTCCCCCCTTTCTTCACATACTCCAAAGAATTCTTTGTACACACAAGAGAAGATGGAGCAGAACTCAAATGAAGGGAGAAATGTATATCTTTATTCAACAATTTAACTTCATTCACCTTTTCATTCTGTTTTATAATTTTTTACAAAATCTAACATATATTTAATTTCACCTTGTAGATGGAAACCATACTTGAGAGAGATAACTTTTACGGCTGTTGGAGAGTTAATGGTGTGCTCTTTCCGAAGCCACTTAATTTCAATTTTCCGGCACCACCTCCGCCTTCCCGTTAAATTGTTCATGGTAGATATTAAGTGGTAATTCCAGACAAGCTGCAAATATATAATACTTTATTAAATTTGGGTTTTAAAATAAATGGAGAAAGATCAATTTGGTCCTTTAAGTTTTCATACGATTAATTTTAGTCCTTTAGGTTTGCGCATTTTCAATTTAATCCTGTAATTTTCAAAATGGCTTAAATCGGAACCACAGACAAATTTTTGGGCAATTGTACCCTCAAACAATTTTTAAAGAGCTATTTTAGTCCATTTACACCAAAATTTTAATTTTTCACCCATGTTCGCCTAAATGGTATTAGAGCCTAGGTTTATTGAAGAAATATATGATTATATTACATTTTGATATTATTTATCCATTAATGTAGGAGACTTTTGAGAAAATAGAACCGAACGAAAGTTCGAGTTACTGTGAAAACAGGGAATATTTTCAGATTCTGGAAATACAAAGAAGAGAATTTCTCATGGAAATTCTTGACAAATGTGACAACGGTCCCAAGAGGATTGATCCAAAACTTCTCATGCCGGAAGAAAAACAAGAATGGCTGAGAAATTTTGAAGTTCGACAAGTACTACCAGAAAATGCAGTGAGACGTCTACACTCCACTGATGTTCATGGTAGAATCCCAGCCAGGAGAAACGGAACGGGTAAATTCCTACATAATTTCAGTTCAAAAAATTATGACTGATTGGAAAGAACTCGAGCCGGATACATCAAAGATCTCCCAAGATCTGAGGGAGATACAAAAGACGGTTCAAGACTATGGACATAGGTTAATACATATACCTATGAAAATAGAATCTTTGAGCCAAAAGGTGGACGAGGTCCTTAATATCCTTCCCGATCTACACAAGGGTCTTACAGATCTGAAGGCAGAAATTACAGATCTGAAGAGAAACCAACGAGAGAGCCCTAAGACATCTAGATCCAGACAAGAGCGAATCAGGGACGCCCTTCGAACAGTACCTCTTCTACACCAGAAGGGGAAGGCCACAGAGATTCCAAAACCGAAGTTAAGAGAAGATCTGATTATTGCTTCTATTAGATCTATAAAATAATGGAAGTAACAAGAGCGGATCTATCAGATCTACAAGAATTGGCGGAATCCTTTTCCCAACTCGGGATCGTGGATTTAGCCGATATCCAAACAAATGAGATCACTCCAGCACTACCACCGCCGGAGGGAAGTACATGCTCTAATGATCCTCCACAGGATCAACCGATGAGACAAAGTGCTGATTTCCACACTAATGCCACGCCAACGTTTGTGGTAACCAGGCTAAAAGAAAATTCAGGAAGAAATCCAAAAAGAGTGCCGGAGAATACACCTTGGGCAAGGACCATGCTCCAGCCCTTACATCCATATGGCGCTATACTGAACCTGGATATTATTGATTTTTGAAATACTGAGAAATTGATAGACGAATGGGTTGCAGTAATCAAGATAGCAACAACTACCCTAGAGCTCGACAAAGAAAACTTCATAAAGCTTGTGGAGTTGAGCTTAGACTACCCTAGAGCTCGACAAAGAAAACTTCATAAAGCTTGTGGAGTTGAGCTTAGAGGGATCTGTAAAGATTGGATGGGATAATACCCCAAAAGTACCAAAGCCAGTATCCTTGCCGGAGACTCAAAAGGTGCGATAGCAAACCGGCTAGGAAGACTTATCAAGATACACTTCATCGGAGATGGATATTTGGAAGGAAGTAGAGCAGAAAAGGCTAGAGAATATGCACAGGCTCTCTTCAGCCTTGAACTTAGAAGTATTTGCACAGTAGATGAATACATCTATTGGTTTCGCAAGTACTTTTTCTAGAGTGGAGTAGCAACGGAAGTAGCAGCTCCAATGTTCTTCGCAAAGATATGCAGTCCATGGAGGAAAATGTTGATACAGTCATACAAAGTACTTGAAGGACAGCTAGATTCAGTGGCGCGAAGAATGTCTTTCCTTAAAGACAAACTGAAGGATTGGTGTTATCAAGCATCCATCTAGAAGAATATAAAAAGACTGAGAGGTAAAATCAAACGAACCCCTCTCTATTGTGATAACAATGATTTTTTAACTATCATATGAGAATCAAGTGAGCCAAGGAAAAGGCGGAAGCAAAATAGTGACTCTTACCCTAGGAGTTCCAGAAGAACCTTTTCCCGACGGAGATCATGGTGGTCCAAGTCCAAAGCCACAACATACAAATCTGGACAGAGAACAGGACCAACAAGGGTTTCATCCCAAGGATCTAGACGAACAGATGCAAGATCCACTGGAAGAACCCCTACAAGAAGAACTTGCAGACGGGCCCATACCCGAGCCAATGAAAGTTTCAAAGACTGCAATTGCTGGACTTGTGGAGCAAAAGGACATATATCTCCCGATTGCCCGCAGAAACGTGGTGAATTGAGAAAATTTGAAGCCACGGATGATATCCTAGATGCAGTTTACTATGGCGATTTGGTACCTATATACCAATTCGAAGATCTTCCTTCAGACGAAAGTGTCTATGAAGAGGAAATAGAGTCTGATTCGGATGGATCTTCAATCGAGTCAAAATAATTACGAGGGAGATAGCTTCGAACTTCTGAAAGCCTATCAGGATTCTTTTCCAGAATGACGGTGTCGAACAAAACCATAGAAAGAATCATGCGGCAAGATTCCAACCTCAGCCCATACGATGGATTTAGGATTGGAGGAATTGGGAAAGTCCTAAACCAGATAGGACTGAACCAAAGAAAGCATCACATAATCTACAAAGTAAGTTCAGGTGAGTTTGCTATACCTATGGAACTATT